>NC_060182.1:76263598-76296098 GCF_021184085.1 Oncorhynchus gorbuscha | reverse complement strand
ATGGAAGTATCTGTCAGGTACTATGCATGTTAGTGAGGGTATAAGAAAGGTTGGGCTGCTAGGAAGAAAGGGAGAATATTGTGTTTTATGTTTTTGAATTTAAAGCTATTTTTATACAGTAAATGTTTGATTAAAAAAAAAGGTAAATGAATGTTTTCTTCTATACAGTATCAACAGTTTAAAAAAAAATATATGTACCGCTTCAAAACCTGCTGATTTTTAAAGTGGAAATAATATAGCTAGTCGTACAGTATCTATTCAATAAAATATAATCTATAAAGCAAGGGACACAAAATGAAGTTTGATAGTATTTTCAAATATGAACCAACATTTAGCTGAACCATTTCATGAGGTCCTGAATTTGTAACAGCAAGATATATTGATGCAGAGCATTTTTGAAAAGCATAAAAAACATTGAACATTTAATTTGTAACTGACTAATTCCATTGACCTTAATCTACTTTTCATTGACTTGCAGAGGATTTCTTTTTTATCTGTCAAAAAAACATTTTGTTGTTGTCCATAACATATCTGAGAAGAGGTAGAATCTATCTGGCAATACACACTCAATGTATGTACTGTGCTACAATGAGAATGCTTAGCCGCATTCCCCTATGACCACAGCCTTTTCCACGCAGTCATACTGCCATCTCTTGAAAGGAGAGGGAACTACCACAACCAACCCTCACTGGGACATTCTCTGCCTCTCTGTTAGTTTTTTATTCCTCTTGCCTGTAGTTGTATAGATGTGCACTGTACTGCAGGTTGTCTACTCGCTTTAATCAGAGGTCCTTTGGTGTAACCTTGGTGTGTCTGTCCAAGTGGCTGGTCCCTATCTGCTACAGTAAATGATGGCTGGACAAGCCGATGCAGTAGGACTAGCCTCTGCCTCTCCAGACCAGCGCCTTTACCAATGTGACACCCTGACAACATCACTCACTGTGTTTCCCCCCACCCAAGTAACCGAAGTGCCGCTGGTTCAAATCCCTGACCCAACTAGGTGAAAAATCTGTTGATCTGACTTTGAGCAAGGCACTAAACCCTGATTGGTTCTGTAAGTAGCTCTGGATACGAGTGTCTGCTAAATGACTCAACATGTAAAAAACAACATACAGTACATACACAGAACTTACTGATACTGACTGATAGGGTTTACATTGTACTGGCACAATAAACCATCCCTTCGATAGGGTTTACATTGTACTGACACAATAAACCATCCCTTTGATAGGGTTTACATTGTACTGACATAATAAACCATCCCTTCTATAGGGTTTACATTGTACTGACATAATAAACCATCCCTTCGATAGGGTTTACATTGTACTGACATAATAAACCATCCCTTCTATAGGGTTTACATTGTACTGACATAATAAACCATCCCTTCTATAGGGTTTACATTGTACTGACACAATAAACCATCCCTTCGATAGGGTTTACATTGTACTGACACAATAAACCATCCAAGAGATAGGGTTTACATTGTACTGACATAATAAACCATCCAAGAGATAGGGTTTACATTGTACTGACACAATAAACCATCCAAGAGATAGGGTTTACATTGTACTGACACAATAAACCATCCAAGAGATAGGGTTTACATTGTACTGACACAATAAACCATCCAAGAGATAGGGTTTACATTGTACTGACACAATAAACCATCCAAGAGATAGGGTTTACATTGTACTGACACAATAAACCATCCAAGAGATAGGGTTTACATTGTACTGACATAATAAACCATCCAAGAGATAGGGTTTACATTGTACTGACATAATAAACCATCCAAGAGATAGGGTTTACATTGTACTGACACAATAAACCATCCAAGAGATAGGGTTTACATTGTACTGACACAATAAACCATCCAAGAGATAGGGTTTACATTGTACTGACACAATAAACCATCCAAGAGATAGGGTTTACATTGTACTGACACAATAAACCATCCAAGAGATAGGGTTTACATTGTACTGACATAATAAACCATCCCTTCTATAGGGTTTACATTGTACTGACATAATAAACCATCCCTTCGATAGGGTTTACATTGTACTGACACAATAAACCATCCCTTCGATAGGGTTTACATTGTACTGACACAATAAACCATCCCTTCGATAGGGTTTACATTGTACTGACACAATAAACCATCCCTTCGATAGGGTTTACATTGTACTGACATAATAAACCATCCAAGAGATAGGGTTTACATTGTACTGACATAATAAACCATCCAAGAGATAGGGTTTACATTGTACTGACACAATAAACCATCCAAGAGATAGGTTTACATTGTACTGACACAATAAACCATCCAAGAGATAGGGTTTACATTGTACTGACACAATAAACCATCCAAGAGATAGGGTTTACATTGTACTGACACAATAAACAATCCCTTCGATAGGGTTTACATTGTACTGACACAATAAACCATCCCTTCGATAGGGTTTACATTGTACTGACATAATAAACCATCCAAGAGATAGGGTTTACATTGTACTGACACAATAAACCATCCAAGAGATAGGGTTTACATTGTACTGACACAATAAACCATCCAAGAGATAGGGTTTACATTGTACTGACATAATAAACCATCCAAGAGATAGGGTTTACATTGTACTGACACAATAAACCATCCAAGAGATAGGGTTTACATTGTACTGACATAATAAACCATCCAAGAGATAGGGTTTACATTGTACTGACACAATAAACCATCCCTTCGATAGGGTTTACATTGTACAGACATAATAAACCATCCCTTCGATAGGGTTTACATTGTACTGACATAATAAACCATCCCTTCTATAGGGTTTACATTGTACTGACATAATAAACCATCCATTCGATAGGGTTTATATTGTACTGGCACAATAAACCATCCCTTCGATAGGGTTTACATTGTACTGATACAATAAACCATCCCTTCGATAGGGTTTACATTGTACTGACACAATAAACCATCCCTTCGATAGGGTTTACATTGTACTGACATAATAAACCATCCAAGAGATAGGGTTTACATTGTACTGACACAATAAACCATCCCTTCGATAGGGTTTACATTGTACTGACATAATAAACCATCCAAGAGATAGGGTTTACATTGTACTGACACAATAAACCATACAAGAGATAGGGTTTATATTGTACTGACATAATAAACCATCCAAGAGATAGGGTTTACATTGTACTGACACAATACACCATCCCTTCGATAGGGTTTACATTGTACTGACATAATAAACCATCCCTTCTATAGGGTTTACATTGTACTGACAGAATAAACCATTCCTTCGATAGGGTTTACATTGTACTGACAGAATAAACCATTCCTTCGATAGGGTTTACATTGTACAGACATAATAAACCATCCCTTCGATAGGGTTTACATTGTACTGACATAATAAACCATCCCTTCTATAGGGTTTACATTGTACTGACATAATAAACCATCCATTCGATAGGGTTTACATTGTACTGGCACAATAAACCATCCCTTCGATAGGGTTTACATTGTACTGACACAATAAACCATCCCTTCGATAGGGTTTACATTGTACTGACACAATAAACCATCCAAGAGATAGGGTTTACATTGTACTGACACAATAAACCATCCAAGAGATAGGGTTTACATTGTACTGACATAATAAACCATCCAAGAGATAGGGTTTACATTGTACTGACACAATAAACCATACAAGAGATAGGGTTTACATTGTACTGACACAATAAACCATCCAAGAGATAGGGTTTACATTGTACTGACACAATAAACCATCCAAGAGATAGGGTTTCCATTGTACTGACACAATAAACCATCCAAGAGATAGGGTTTACATTGTACTGACATAATAAACCATCCAAGAGATAGGGTTTACATTGTACTGACACAATAAACCATCCCTTCGATAGGGTTTACATTGTACAGACATAATAAACCATCCCTTCGATAGGGTTTATATTGTACTGACATAATAAACCATCCAAGAGATAGGGTTTACATTGTACTGACACAATACACCATCCCTTCGATAGGGTTTACATTGTCCTGACATAATAAACCATCCCTTCTATAGGGTTTACATTGTACTGACATAATAAACCATCCCTTCGATAGGGTTTACATTGTACTGGCACAATAAACCATCCCTTCGATAGGGTTTACATTGTACTGACAGAATAAACCATTCCTTCGATAGGGTTTACATTGTACTGACACAATAAACCATCCCTTCGATAGGGTTTACATTGTACTGACATAATAAACCATCCAAGAGATAGGGTTTACATTGTACTGACACAATAAACCATCCAAGAGATAGGGTTTACATTGTACTGACACAATAAACCATCCAAGAGATAGGGTTTACATTGTACTGACACAATAAACCATCCAAGAGATAGGGTTTCCATTGTACTGACACAATAAACCATCCAAGAGATAGGGTTTACATTGTACTGACATAATAAACCATCCAAGAGATAGGGTTTACATTGTACTGACACAATAAACCATCCCTTCGATAGGGTTTACATTGTACTGACATAATAAACCATCCCTTCGATAGGGTTTACATTGTACTGACATAATAAACCATCCAAGAGATAGGGTTTACATTGTACTGACACAATAAACCATCCCTTCGATAGGGTTTACATTGTACTGACATAATAAACCATCCATTCGATAGGGTTTACATTGTACTGACATAATACACCATCCAAGAGATAGGGTTTACATTGTACTGACACAATAAACCATCCCTTCGATAGGGTTTACATTGTACTGACATAATAAACCATCTAAGAGATAGGGTTTACATTATACTGACATAATAAACCATCCAAGAGATAGGGTTTACATTGTACTGACACAATAAACCATCCCTTCGATAGGGTTTACATTGTACTGACACAATAAACCATCCAAGAGATAGGGTTTACATTGTACTGACATAATAAACCATCCAAGAGATAGGGTTTACATTGTACTGACATAATAAACCATCCAAGAGATAGGGTTTACATTATACTGACATAATAAACCATCCAAGAGATAGGGTTTACATTGTACTGACACAATAAACCATCCCTTCGATAGGGTTTACATTGTACTGACATAATAAACCATCCAAGAGATAGGGTTTACATTGTACTGACATAATAAACCATCCAAGAGATAGGGTTTACATTGTACTGACACAATAAACATCCCTTCGATAGGGTTTACATTGTACTGACATAATAAACCATTCAAGAGATAGGGTTTACATTGTACTGACATAATAAACCATCCCTTCGATAGGGTTTACATTGTACTGACATAATAAACCATCCAAGAGATAGGGTTTACATTATACTGACATAATAAACCATCCAAGAGATAGGGTTTACATTGTACTGACACAATAAACCATCCCTTCGATAGGGTTTACATTGTACTGACATAATAAACCATCCAAGAGATAGGGTTTACATTGTACTGACACAATAAACCATCCCTTCGATAGGGTTTACATTGTACTGACACAATAAACCATCCAAGAGATAGGGTTTACATTGTACTGACATAATAAACCATCCAAGAGATAGGGTTTACATTGTACTGACACAATAAACCATCCCTTCGATAGGGTTTACATTGTACTGACATAATAAACCATCCAAGAGATAGGGTTTACATTGTACTGACATAATAAACCATCCAAGAGATAGGGTTTACATTGTACTGACACAATAAACCATCCCTTCGATAGGGTTTACATTGTACTGACATAATAAACCATCCCTTCGATAGGGTTTACATTGTACTGACATAATAAACCATCCAAGAGATAGGGTTTACATTGTACTGACACAATAAACCATCCAAGAGATAGGGTTTACATTGTACTGACATAATAAACCATCCCTTCGATAGGGTTTACATTGTACTGACATAATAAACCATCCAAGAGATAGGGTTTACATTGTACTGACACAATAAACCATCCCTTCGATAGGGTTTACATTGTACTGACATAATAAACCATCTAAGAGATAGGGTTTACATTATACTGACATAATAAACCATCCAAGAGATAGGGTTTACATTGTACTGACATAATAAACCATCCCTTCGATAGGGTTTACATTGTACATTTGACATAATAAACCATCCCTTCTGGATAGGGTTTACATTGATAGGGTTTACATTCTCTCTACTGACATAATAAACCATCCAAGAGATAGGGTGTTACATTGTACTGACATAATCAAACCATCCAAGAGATAGGGTTTACATTGTACGTGGTTTTTTTGACACAATGAGCAGGTGTCTCTGTCTAAACCTGCGCCTACCCGGGGACCTGCACCATCTGATGGGTTTACATTACAGACTACTGTACTACACATAATAAACCATCCAAGAGATAGGGTTTACATTGTACTGACATAATAAACCATCCAAGAGATAGGGTTTACATTGTACTGACATAATAAACCATCCCTTCGATAGGGTTTACATTGTACTGACATAATAAACCATCTAAGAGATAGGGTTTACATTGTACTGACATAATAAACCATCCAAGAGATAGGGTTTACATTGTACTGACACAATAAACCATCCCTTCGATAGGGTTTACATTGTACTGACATAATAAACCATCCAAGAGATAGGGTTTACATTGTACTTAATAAACCATCCCTTCGATAGGGTTTACATTGTACTGACACAATAAACCATCCAAGAGATAGGGTTTACATTGTACTGACACAATAAACCATCCCTTCGATAGGGTTTACATTGTACTGACACAATAAACCATCCAAGAGATAGGGTTTACATTGTACTGACATAATAAACCATCCAAGAGATAGGGTTTACATTGTACTGACACAATAAACCATCCCTTCGATAGGGTTTACATTGTACTGACATAATAAACCATCCAAGAGATAGGGTTTACATTGTACTGACATAATAAACCATCCAAGAGATAGGGTTTACATTGTACTGACATAATAAACCATCCCTTCGATAGGGTTTACATTGTACTGACATAATAAACCATCCAAGAGATAGGGTTTACATTGTACTGACACAATAAACCATCCCTTCGATAGGGTTTACATTGTACTGACACAATAAACCATCCAAGAGATAGGGTTTACATTGTACTGACATAATAAACCATCCAAGAGATAGGGTTTACATTGTACTGACACAATAAACCATCCCTTCGATAGGGTTTACATTGTACTGACATAATAAACCATCCAAGAGATAGGGTTTACATTGTACTGACACAATAAACCATCCAAGAGATAGGGTTTACATTGTACTGACACAATAAACCATCCAAGAGATAGGGTTTACATTGTACTGACACAATAAACCATCCCTTCGATAGGGTTTACATTGTACTGACATAATAAACCATCCAAGAGATAGGGTTTACATTGTACTGACACAATAAACCATCCCTTCGATAGGGTTTACATTGTACTGACATAATAAACCATCCAAGAGATAGGGTTTACATTGTACTGACATAATAAACCATCCAAGAGATAGGGTTTACATTGTACTGACACAATAAACCATCCCTTCGATAGGGTTTACATTGTACTGACATAATAAACCATCCAAGAGATAGGGTTTACATTGTACTGACATAATAAACCATCCAAGAGATAGGGTTTACATTGTACTGACATAATAAACCATCCAAGAGATAGGGTTTACATTGTACTGACACAATAAACCATCCCTTCGATAGGGTTTACATTGTACTGACATAATAAACCATCTAAGAGATAGGGTTTACATTGTACTGACATAATAAACCATCCAAGAGATAGGGTTTACATTGTACTGACACAATAAACCATCCCTTCGATAGGGTTTACATTGTACTGACATAATAAACCATCCAAGAGATAGGGTTTACATTGTACTGACATAATAAACCATCCCTTCGATAGGGTTTACATTGTACTGACATAATAAACCATCCAAGAGATAGGGTTTACATTGTACTGACATAATAAACCATCCAAGAGATAGGGTTTACATTGTACTGACACAATAAACCATCCCTTCGATAGGGTTTACATTGTACTGACACAATAAACCATCCAAGAGATAGGGTTTACATTGTACTGACATAATAAACCATCCAAGAGATAGGGTTTACATTGTACTGACATAATAAACCATCCCTTCGATAGGGTTTACATTGTACTGACATAATAAACCATCCAAGAGATAGGGTTTACATTGTACTGACATAATAAACCATCCCTTCGATAGGGTTTACATTGTACTGACATAATAAACCATCCAAGAGATAGGGTTTACATTGTACTGACACAATAAACCATCCCTTCGATAGGGTTTACATTGTACTGACATAATAAACCATCCTAAGAGATAGGGTTTACATTATACTGACATAATAAACCATCCAAGAGATAGGGTTTACATTGTACTGACACAATAAACCATCCCTTCGATAGGGTTTACATTGTACTGACATAATAAACCATCCAAGAGATAGGGTTTACATTGTACTGACATAATAAACCATCCCTTCGATAGGGTTTACATTGTACTGACATAATAAACCATCCAAGAGATAGGGTTTACATTGTACTGACATAATAAACCATCCAAGAGATAGGGTTTACATTATACTGACATAATAAACCATCCAAGAGATAGGGTTTACATTGTACTGACACAATAAACCATCCCTTCGATAGGGTTTACATTGTACTGACACAATAAACCATCCAAGAGATAGGGTTTACATTGTACTGACATAATAAACCATCCCAAGATAGGGTTTACATTGTACTGACATAATAAACCATCCAAGAGATAGGGTTTACATTGTACTGACACAATAAACCATCCCTTCGATAGGGTTTACATTGTACTGACATAATAAACCATCCAAGAGATAGGGTTTACATTGTACTGACATAATAAACCATCCAAGAGATAGGGTTTACATTGTACTGACATAATAAACCATCCAAGAGATAGGGTTTACATTGTACTGACATAATAAACCATCCAAGAGATAGGGTTTACATTGTACTGACACAATAAACCATCCCAAGAGATAGGGTTTACATTGTACTGACATAATAAACCATCCAAGAGATAGGGTTTACATTGTACTGACATAATAAACCATCCAAGAGATAGGGTTTACATTGTACTGACATAATAAACCATCCCTTCGATAGGGTTTACATTGTACTGACATAATAAACCATCCAAGAGATAGGGTTTACATTGTACTGACACAATAAACCATCCCTTCGATAGGGTTTACATTGTACTGACATAATAAACCATCCAAGAGATAGGGTTTACATTATACTGACATAATAAACCATCCAAGAGATAGGGTTTACATTGTACTGACACAATAAACCATCCCTTCGATAGGGTTTACATTGTACTGACATAATAAACCATCCAATAGATAGGGTTTACATTGTACTGACATAATAAACCATCCCTTCGATAGGGTTTACATTGTACTGACATAATAAACCATCCAAGAGATAGGGTTTACATTGTACTGACATAATAAACCATCCAAGAGATAGGGTTTACATTGTACTGACATAATAAACCATCCCTTCGATAGGGTTTACATTGTACTGACACAATAAACCATCCAAGAGATAGGGTTTACATTGTACTGACATAATAAACCATCCAAGAGATAGGGTTTACATTGTACTGACATAATAAACCATCCCTTCGATAGGGTTTACATTGTACTGACACAATAAACCATCCAAGAGATAGGGTTTACATTGTACTGACACAATAAACCATCCCTTCGATAGGGTTTACATTGTACTGACATAATAAACCATCCAAGAGATAGGGTTTACATTGTACTGACACAATAAACCATCCAAGAGATAGGGTTTACATTGTACTGACACAATAAACCATCCCTTCGATAGGGTTTACATTGTACTGACATAATAAACCATCTAAGAGATAGGGTTTACATTGTACTGACATAATAAACCATCCAAGAGATAGGGTTTACATTGTACTGACATAATAAACCATCCCAAGAGATAGGGTTTACATTGTACTGACATAATAAACCATCCAAGAGATAGGGTTTACATTGTACTGACACAATAAACCATCCCTTCGATAGGGTTTACATTGTACTGACATAATAAACCATCTAAGAGATAGGGTTTACATTGTACTGACATAATAAACCATCCAAGAGATAGGTTTACATTGTACTGACACAATAAACCATCCCTTCGATAGGGTTTACATTGTACTGACATAATAAACCATCCAAGAGATAGGGTTTACATTGTACTGACATAATAAACCATCCCTTCGATAGGGTTTACATTGTACTGACACAATAAACCATCCAAGAGATAGGGTTTACATTGTACTGACATAATAAACCATCCAAGAGATAGGGTTTACATTGTACTGACACAATAAACCATCCCTTCGATAGGGTTTACATTGTACTGACACAATAAACCATCCAAGAGATAGGGTTTACATTGTACTGACATAATAAACCATCCAAGAGATAGGGTTTACATTGTACTGACACAATAAACCATCCAAGAGATAGGGTTTACATTGTACTGACATAATAAACCATCCAAGAGATAGGGTTTACATTGTACTGACATAATAAACCATCCAAGAGATAGGGTTTACATTGTACTGACACAATAAACCATCCCTTCGATAGGGTTTACATTGTACTGACATAATAAACCATCCCTTCGATAGGGTTTACATTGTACTGACATAATAAACCATCCAAGAGATAGGGTTTACATTGTACTGACACAATAAACCATCCCTTCGATAGGGTTTACATTGTACTGACATAATAAACCATCCCTTCGATAGGGTTTACATTGTACTGACATAATAAACCATCCAAGAGATAGGGTTTACATTGTACTGACACAATAAACCATCCCTTCGATAGGGTTTACATTGTACTG
Organism: Oncorhynchus gorbuscha; assembly: GCF_021184085.1. Taxonomy (NCBI): domain Eukaryota; kingdom Metazoa; phylum Chordata; class Actinopteri; order Salmoniformes; family Salmonidae; genus Oncorhynchus; species Oncorhynchus gorbuscha. The sequence goes on along the minus strand of NC_060182.1, from coordinate 76,285,055 downwards.
ACATAATAAACCATCCAAGAGATAGGGTTTACATTGTACTGACATAATAAACCATCCAAGAGATAGGGTTTACATTGTACTGACATAATAAACCATCCCTTCGATAGGGTTTACATTGTACTGACATAATAAACCATCCAAGAGATAGGGTTTACATTGTACTGACATAATAAACCATCCCTTCGATAGGGTTTACATTGTACTGACATAATAAACCATCCAAGAGATAGGGTTTACATTGTACTGACACAATAAACCATCCCTTCGATAGGGTTTACATTGTACTGACATAATAAACCATCTAAGAGATAGGGTTTACATTGTACTGACATAATAAACCATCCAAGAGATAGGGTTTACATTGTACTGACACAATAAACCATCCCTTCGATAGGGTTTACATTGTACTGACATAATAAACCATCCAATAGATAGGGTTTACATTGTACTGACATAATAAACCATCCCAAGAGATAGGGTTTACATTGTACTGACACAATAAACCATCCCTTCGATAGGGTTTACATTGTACTGACATAATAAACCATCCAAGAGATAGGGTTTACATTATACTGACATAATAAACCATCCAAGAGATAGGGTTTACATTGTACTGGCACAATAAACCATCCCTTCGATAGGGTTTACATTGTACTGACACAATAAACCATCCAAGAGATAGGGTTTACATTGTACTGACATAATAAACCATCCCTTCGATAGGGTTTACATTGTACTGACATAATAAACCATCCAAGAGATAGGGTTTACATTATACTGACATAATAAACCATCCAAGAGATAGGGTTTACATTGTACTGACACAATAAACCATCCCTTCGATAGGGTTTACATTGTACTGACATAATAAACCATCTAAGAGATAGGGTTTACATTGTACTGGCACAATAAACCATCCCTTCGATAGGGTTTACATTGTACTGACACAATAAACCATCCAAGAGATAGGGTTTACATTGTACTGACATAATAAACCATCCAAGAGATAGGGTTTACATTGTACTGACACAATAAACCATCCCTTCGATAGGGTTTACATTGTACTGACATAATAAACCATCCAAGAGATAGGGTTTACATTGTACTGACATAATAAACCATCGATAGGGTTTACATTGAGATAGGGTTTACATTGTACTGACACAATAAACCATCCCAAGAGATAGGGTTTACATTGTACTGACATAATAAACCATCCAAGAGATAGGGTTTACATTGTACTGACATAATAAACCATCCAAGAGATAGGGTTTACATTGTACTGACATAATAAACCATCCAAGAGATAGGGTTTACATTGTACTGACATAATAAACCATCCCTTCGATAGGGTTTACATTGTACTGACACAATAAACCATCCAAGAGATAGGTTTACATTGTACTGACATAATAAACCATCCAAGAGATAGGGTTTACATTGTACTGACACAATAAACCATCCCTTCGATAGGGTTTACATTGTACTGACACAATAAACCATCCAAGAGATAGGGTTTACATTGTACTGACATAATAAACCATCCAAGAGATAGGGTTTACATTGTACTGACACAATAAACCATCCCTTCGATAGGGTTTACATTGTACTGACATAATAAACCATCCCTTCGATAGGGTTTACATTGTACTGACATAATAAACCATCCAAGAGATAGGGTTTACATTGTACTGACACAATAAACCATCCCTTCGATAGGGTTTACATTGTACTGACATAATAAACCATCCAGAGATAGGGTTTACATTGTACTGACATAATACACCATCCAAGAGATAGGGTTTACATTGTACTGACACAATAAACCATCCCTTCGATAGGGTTTACATTGTACTGACATAATAAACCATCTAAGAGATAGGGTTTACATTATACTGACATAATAAACCATCCAAGAGATAGGGTTTACATTGTACTGACATAATAAACCATCCCTTCGATAGGGTTTACATTGTACTGACATAATACACCATCCAAGAGATAGGGTTTACATTGTACTGACACAATAAACCATCCCTTCGATAGGGTTTACATTGTACTGACATAATAAACCATCTAAGAGATAGGGTTTACATTATACTGACATAATAAACCATCCAAGAGATAGGGTTTACATTGTACTGACACAATAAACCATCCCTTCGATAGGGTTTACATTGTACTGACATAATAAACCATCCAATAGATAGGGTTTACATTGTACTGACATAATAAACCATCCCTTCGATAGGGTTTACATTGTACTGACACAATAAACCATCCAAGAGATAGGGCTTACATTGTACTGACATAATAAACCATCCAAGAGATAGGGTTTACATTGTACTGACACAATAAACCATCCCATAATAAAGATAGGGTTTACATTGTACTGACACAATAAACCATCCAAGAGATAGGGTTTACATTGTACTGACACAATAAACCATCCAAGAGATAGGGTTTACATTGTACTGACATAATAAACCATCCAAGAGATAGGGTTTACATTGTACTGACACAATAAACCATCCCTTCGATAGGGTTTACATTGTACTGACATAATAAACCATCCAAGAGATAGGGTTTACATTGTACTGACATAATAACCATCCAAGAGATAGGGTTTACATTGTACTGACACAATAAACCATCCCTTCGATAGGGTTTACATTGTACTGACATAATAAACCATCCAATAGATAGGGTTTACATTGTACTGACATAATAAACCATCCCTTCGATGGGGTTTACATTGTACTGACACAATAAACCATCCCTTCGATAGGGTTTACATTGTACTGACATAATAAACCATCCAAGAGATAGGGTTTACATTATACTGACATAATAAACCATCCAAGAGATAGGGTTTACATTGTACTGACACAATAAACCATCCCTTCGATAGGGTTTACATTGTACTGACACAATAAACCATCCAAGAGATAGGGTTTACATTGTACTGACATAATAAACCATCCCTTCGATAGGGTTTACATTGTACTGACATAATAAACCATCCAAGAGATAGGGTTTACATTATACTGACATAATAAACCATCCAAGAGATAGGGTTTACATTGTACTGACACAATAAACCATCCCTTCGATAGGGTTTACATTGTACTGACATAATAAACCATCTAAGAGATAGGGTTTACATTGTACTGGCACAATAAACCATCCCTTCGATAGGGTTTACATTGTACTGACACAATAAACCATCCAAGAGATAGGGCTTACATTGTACTGACATAATAAACCATCCAAGAGATAGGGTTTACATTGTACTGACACAATAAACCATCCCTTCGATAGGGTTTACATTGTACTGACATAATAAACCATCCAAGAGATAGGGTTTACATTGTACTGACATAATAAACCATCCAAGAGATATGGTTTACATTGTACTGACATAATAAACCATCCCTTCGATAGGGTTTACATTGTACTGACATAATACACCATCCAAGAGATAGGGTTTACATTGTACTGACACAATAAACCATCCCTTCGATAGGGTTTACATTGTACTGACATAATAAACCATCTAAGAGATAGGGTTTACATTATACTGACATAATAAACCATCCAAGAGATAGGGTTTACATTGTACTGACACAATAAACCATCCCTTCGATAGGGTTTACATTGTACTGACATAATAAACCATCCAAGAGATAGGGTTTACATTGTACTGACATAATAAACCATCCAAGAGATAGGGTTTACATTGTACTGACACAATAAACCATCCCTTCGATAGGGTTTACATTGTACTGACACAATAAACCATCCCTTCGATAGGGTTTACATTGTACTGACATAATAAACCATCCAAGAGATAGGGTTTACATTGTACTGACATAATAAACCATCCAAGAGATATGGTTTACATTGTACTGACACAATAAACCATCCCTTCGATAGGGTTTACATTGTACTGACATAATAAACCATCCCTTCGTTAGGGTTTACATTGTACTGACATAATACACCATCCAAGAGATAGGGTTTACATTGTACTGACACAATAAACCATCCCTTCGATAGGGTTTACATTGTACTGACATAATAAACCATCCATTCGATAGGGTTTACATTGTACTGACATAATACACCATCCAAGAGATAGGGTTTACATTGTACTGACACAATAAACCATCCCTTCGATAGGGTTTACATTGTACTGACATAATAAACCATCTAAGAGATAGGGTTTACATTATACTGACATAATAAACCATCCAAGAGATAGGGTTTACATTGTACTGACATAATAAACCATCCCTTCGATAGGGTTTACATTGTACTGACATAATACACCATCCAAGAGATAGGGTTTACATTGTACTGACACAATAAACCATCCCTTCGATAGGGTTTACATTGTACTGACATAATAAACCATCTAAGAGATAGGGTTTACATTATACTGACATAATAAACCATCCAAGAGATAGGGTTTACATTGTACTGACACAATAAACCATCCCTTCGATAGGGTTTACATTGTACTGACATAATAAACCATCCAATAGATAGGGTTTACATTGTACTGACATAATAAACCATCCCTTCGATGGGGTTTACATTGTACTGACACAATAAACCTTCCCTTCGATAGGGTTTACATTGTACTGACATAATAAACCATCCAAGAGATAGGGTTTACATTATACTGACATAATAAACCATCCCTTCGATAGGGTTTACATTGTACTGGTACAATAAACCATCCCTTCGATAGGGTTTACATTGTACTGACACAATAAACCATCCAAGAGATAGGGTTTACATTGTACTGACATAATAAACCATCCCTTCGATAGGGTTTACATTGTACTGACATAATAAACCATCCAAGAGATAGGGTTTACATTATACTGACATAATAAACCATCCAAGAGATAGGGTTTACATTGTACTGACACAATAAACCATCCCTTCGATAGGGTTTACATTGTACTGACACAATAAACCATCCAAGAGATAGGGCTTACATTGTACTGACATAATAAACCATCCAAGAGATAGGGTTTACATTGTACTGACACAATAAACCATCCCTTCGATAGGGTTTACATTGTACTGACATAATAAACCATCCAAGAGATAGGGTTTACATTGTACTGACATAATAAACCATCCAAGAGATAGGGTTTACATTGTACTGACACAATAAACCATCCCTTCGATAGGGTTTACATTGTACTGACATAATAAACCATCCAATAGATAGGGTTTACATTGTACTGACATAATACACCATCCAAGAGATAGGGTTTACATTGTACTGACACAATAAACCATCCCTTCGATAGGGTTTACATTGTACTGACATAATAAACCATCCATTCGATAGGGTTTACATTGTACTGACATAATACACCATCCAAGAGATAGGGTTTACATTGTACTGACACAATAAACCATCCCTTCGATAGGGTTTACATTGTACTGACATAATAAACCATCTAAGAGATAGGGTTTACATTATACTGACATAATAAACCATCCAAGAGATAGGGTTTACATTGTACTGACATAATAAACCATCCCTTCGATAGGGTTTACATTGTACTGACATAATAAACCATCCAAGAGATAGGGTTTACATTGTACTGACACAATAAACCATCCCTTCGATAGGGTTTACATTGTACTGACATAATAAACCATCTAAGAGATAGGGTTTACATTATACTGACATAATAAACCATCCAAGAGATAGGGTTTACATTGTACTGACACAATAAACCATCCCTTCGATAGGGTTTACATTGTACTGACATAATAAACCATCCAATAGATAGGGTTTACATTGTACTGACATAATAAACCATCCCTTCGATGGGGTTTACATTGTACTGACACAATAAACCTTCCCTTCGATAGGGTTTACATTGTACTGACATAATAAACCATCCAAGAGATAGGGTTTACATTATACTGACATAATAAACCATCCAAGAGATAGGGTTTACATTGTACTGGCACAATAAACCATCCCTTCGATAGGGTTTACATTGTACTGACACAATAAACCATCCAAGAGATAGGGTTTACATTGTACTGACATAATAAACCATCCCTTCGATAGGGTTTACATTGTACTGACATAATAAACAATCCAAGAGATAGGGTTTACATTATACTGACATAATAAACCATCCAAGAGATAGGGTTTACATTGTACTGACACAATAAACCATCCCTTCGATAGGGTTTACATTGTACTGACATAATAAACCATCCAAGAGATAGGGTTTACATTGTACTGACACAATAAACCATCCCAAGATAGGGTTTACATTGTACTGACATAATAAACCATCCAAGAGATAGGGTTTACATTGTACTGACATAATAAACCATCCAAGAGATAGGGTTTACATTGTACTGACATAATAAACCATCCCTTCGATAGGGTTTACATTGTACTGACATAATAAACCATCCAAGAGATAGGGTTTACATTGTACTGACATAATAAACCATCCAAGAGATAGGGTTTACATTGTACTGACATAATAAACCATCCCTTAAGAGATAGGGTTTACATTGTACTGACATAATAAACCATCCAAGAGATAGGGTTTACATTGTACTGACACAATAAACCATCCCTTCGATAGGGTTTACATTGTACTGACATAATAAACCCAGGGTTTCATTGTACTGACATAATAAACCATCCCTTCGATAGGGTTTACATTGTACTGACACAATAAACCATCCAAGAGATAGGGCTTACATTGTACTGACATAATAAACCATCCAAGAGATAGGGTTTACATTGTACTGACACAATAAACCATCCCTTCGATAGGGTTTACATTGTACTGACACAATAAACCATCCAAGAGATAGGGCTTACATTGTACTGACATAATAAACCATCCAAGAGATAGGGTTTACATTGTACTGACACAATAAACCATCCCTTCGATAGGGTTTACATTGTACTGACATAATAAACCATCCCTTCGATAGGGTTTACATTGTACTGACATAATAAACCATCCAAGAGATAGGGTTTACATTGTACTGACACAATAAACCATCCCTTCGATAGGGTTTACATTGTACTGACATAATAAACCATCCATTCGATAGGGTTTACATTGTACTGACATAATAAACCATCCAAGAGATAGGGTTTACATTGTACTGACACAATAAACCATCCCTTCGATAGGGTTTACATTGTACTGACATAATAAACCATCTAAGAGATAGGGTTTACATTATACTGACATAATAAACCATCCAAGAGATAGGGTTTACATTGTACTGACACAATAAACCATCCCTTCGATAGGGTTTACATTGTACTGACATAATAAACCATCCAAGAGATAGGGTTTACATTGTACTGACACAATAAACCATCCCTTCGATAGGGTTTACATTGTACTGACACAATAAACCATCCAAGAGATAGGGCTTACATTGTACTGACATAATAAACCATCCAAGAGATAGGGTTTACATTGTACTGACACAATAAACCATCCCTTCGATAGGGTTTACATTGTACTGACATAATAAACCATCCAAGAGATAGGGTTTACATTGTACTGACATAATAAACCATCCAAGAGATATGGTTTACATTGTACTGACACAATAAACCATCCCTTCGATAGGGTTTACATTGTACTGACATAATAAACCATCCCTTCGTTAGGGTTTACATTGTACTGACATAATACACCATCCAAGAGATAGGGTTTACATTGTACTGACACAATAAACCATCCCTTCGATAGGGTTTACATTGTACTGACATAATAAACCATCCATTCGATAGGGTTTACATTGTACTGACATAATAAACCATCCAAGAGATAGGGTTTACATTGTACTGACACAATAAACCATCCCTTCGATAGGGTTTACATTGTACTGACATAATAAACCATCTAAGAGATAGGGTTTACATTATACTGACATAATAAACCATCCAAGAGATAGGGTTTACATTGTACTGACATAATAAACCATCCCTTCGATAGGGTTTACATTGTACTGACATAATACACCATCCAAGAGATAGGGTTTACATTGTACTGACACAATAAACCATCCCTTCGATAGGGTTTACATTGTACTGACATAATAAACCATCTAAGAGATAGGGTTTACATTATACTGACATAATAAACCATCCAAGAGATAGGGTTTACATTGTACTGACACAATAAACCATCCCTTCGATAGGGTTTACATTGTACTGACATAATAAACCATCCAATAGATAGGGTTTACATTGTACTGACATAATAAACCATCCAAGAGATAGGGTTTACATTGTACTGACATAATAAACCATCCAAGAGATAGGGTTTACATTGTACTGACACAATAAACCATCCAAGAGATAGGGTTTACATTGTACTGACATAATAAACCATCCAAGAGATAGGGTTTACATTGTACTGACATAATAAACCATCCCTTCGATAGGGTTTACATTGTACTGACATAATAAACCATCCAAGAGATAGGGTTTACATTGTACTGACATAATAAACCATCCAAGAGATAGGGTTTACATTGTACTGACACAATAAACCATCCCTTCGATAGGGTTTACATTGTACTGACATAATAAACCATCTAAGAGATAGGGTTTACATTGTACTGGCACAATAAACCATCCCTTCGATAGGGTTTACATTGTACTGACACAATAAACCATCCCTTCGATAGGGTTTACATTGTACTGACATAATAAACCATCTAAGAGATAGGGTTTACATTGTACTGACATAATACATCATCCAAGAGATAGGGTTTACATTGTACTGACACAATAAACCATCCCTTCGATAGGGTTTACATTGTACTGACATAATAAACCATCCAAGAGATAGGGTTTACATTATACTGACATAATAAACCATCCAAGAGATAGGGTTTACATTGTACTGACACAATAAACCATCCCTTCGATAGGGTTTACATTGTACTGACATAATAAACCATCCAAGAGATAGGGTTTACATTGTACTGACATAATAAACCATCCAAGAGATAGGGTTTACATTGTACTGACACAATAAACCATCCCTTCGATAGGGTTTACATTGTACTGACATAATAAACCATCCAAGAAATAGGTATTACATTGTACTGACATAATAAACCATGCCTTCGATAGGGTTTACATTGTACTGGCACAATAAACCATCCAAGAGATAGGGTTTACATTGTACTGACATAATAAACCATCCAAGAGATAGGGTTTACATTGTACTAACACAATAAAACCATCTAAGAGATAGGGTTTACATTGTACTGACATAATAAACCATCCCTTCGATAGGGTTTACATTGTACTAACATAATTAAAACTATCTTAGAGATAGGGTTTACATTGTACTGACATAATAAACCAGCCCTTCCATAGGGTTTACATTCTACTGACATAATAAACCATCCAAGAGATAGGGTTTACATTGTACTGACATAATAAACCATCCAAGAGATGGGGTTTACATTGTACTGACATAATAAACCATCCCTTCGATAGGGTTTACATTGTACTAACACAATAAAACCATCTAAGAGATAGGGTTTACATTGTACTGACACAATAAACCATCCCTTCGATAGGGTTTACATTGTACTAATACAATAAAAACATCTAAGAGATAGGGTTTTCACAGCTGGAAACTGAGAATGAACGGGGGTTGAGGGTTGCAGTTTTAGCATCATTCAATCAGACAAACATGCCCCACAGCTGAAAGAGCGAAACCCTCCCGATTTTCTCGAATTAGTGAGATTAGCAGGAAAGCTCACAATGCGGGATGATAGAATTTGTCATCATTTGCATTGTCCTGGAAAGATCTGGTTTTGATAGAGCGATGCATCGAGGAGCTTGTCATGTCCCACGGGCAGGTCATAGAGGTAGCTTGGCAGAAATGATTTTTGCGATATGTGCATCACTCCTAAAACCCTCACAACCAATTTGTCAAAAAATCGTAGTCCGGGACAGTTGAAGGCAGTAGGGCATTTTGCCTTAACGCAAAGAGAAAACATGCCCTTCTGTCACTTCAGCACACACAACAGTGATGGTCTGGGCTACAATGTGTGACCACACTTTACATGTACCTTTATCATTTTGACATTCAGTATTAGATTTTTGACTTTAGATTGTATTTTTTTTGTGTGTTTAAGTAAATGTAAGATTAAACAATCAATTCTGATATATTTATTTTTGTCAGACTTTTTGTCAAAATCCCATATAAAAAATGATTTCTATATTTGCTCCTGTATTGTGGCGTGTGAATATGCGTGGGGAAGCATAAAGTGACCAGAGCCGATGTGTCAGTGTTACTTCTCCTAGGAGGACGTCTCTAAAACGGGCATGTCGCGGGCAGACAGGCAGGCAGAATGGAAACCACACAATGAAAGAGAGGGGCCAATGTCACGTTTTGTATTTATACGTTTTCATGATTCCTGCTTATTTTTCTTTCTGTAATAATTGTTCTGGTAATAACTATTTGATTTTGAACATGTGTCCGTAGGTCTTTTTCTGTCTCCATATGCAGTTCTGGACCAGGGAGGATGCTTGCAGAGGACCCCCATATTTGCCTTTCTTTGTGCATTTCGTTCATCTATTTATGGCGCTGTTTAAATAACACTGATGTTGTGTGACAGTTGAGCAAGCATACAAGGGTTAGGCTCAAACAGAAAAAATAGACACGGAGGAAAAACAAGGGGATGAAATTAAAAATATATTTATTTTTTTCACAAGAAGCCTGGAGTTAGAGAGACTAACATGGTGAAAGATACAAGAGAAGGGGAGAGAGGTTTTGGTTCTCCTGAACATTTTATATGTGTAGGAATGAGGTGTCAGAAGCCCCAGAATCTCCTCAGGGTGTAGCACAACATGAGCCCATCTCTTATCATTTTCCATTCAGAGACGTGATGCGCTTTGAATGTACTAATGCTGAAAGAGCCCCACAGACTTGAAGCCAGTTGAAGATGGAATCACAGCACACAGACCTGACAAACTGACATCCACAGCAAAAGGATTAAACAGTTATTCCGCATCAAATCCAAAAAGCAGAAATAATATACGCACTTAAATGCGCCTAACAAAACTTCCTCCTTGATCCCTACATTTACAACTATTTGCCAACCTTTAAATATAAAAAAAATAACTGGAAAGAGATTATGAATTTTGTGGCATGAAATAGGCATGTTCCTTTATAGATTAAGAGAGTGAGGTTTATAAGGGTGATTTGTTGTAATCCAGTTTGAGAGGCCTTATGCCACATCTTGCTCCAGTGTTCTGGTGTTGGAGTCATTCAATATCCCCCCCTGCCTTCAGTCTAAAGTACTACATTCACCCATTGACTGTGGACCCATTGTTAACAATGCTTCATAGATTGAGAATCAAGCCTAAATCTATTACAAATATTCACTTGCGTTATGCTGCGTTTAGTCATACAGTATTTACATTTCGTGTTGTGTTTCCATCCTGCATTATCCAAAAGTTATGCCATATTCATTTGATCATTTTGCATACTTTTAATATCAGTCCCTTGGTTAAATTATGCATGGGAAGATGTGACTATTAGCATATCTTATAGAGGGCCATGGAGCTGTTCCCCCTCAATACCAGGTCACTTTACCCACAGCTGACTGTTCATCAATACCAGGTCGCTTTACCCACAGCTGACTGTTATCAGTACCAGGTCGCTTTACCCACAGATGACTGTTCATCAATACCAGGCCACTTTACCCACACTGGCCCAGTCTGGTCAATAGTCTATACATACTGTACATACCGAGCCCTGCTAATGACACAGTCACACAGTCATTCAGCGGAGTCCAAAGGTTTACGCTATAACACCATTGTAAATATAGCCAGGCACTCCAGCCTGGTCACGCAAGGGAAGTTTCTAACAAAAACGACAATTAAGAAGGCCTCCGAAACGCCAGGCATGTTACAAGACCCAGTTAAGGCTTGAGAGCAGATGGATTCTTCCATTCAGCTGGTTCTAGTGTTCCACTGTTCCAGCATTTACATATGTGTTACTGTCTGGATCCCAGAGAGTCCTTGGGGCTAAGTGACCTTTTGAGACGTCATTGAGTTTATGAAAAATGATGGGGTTTAAGCCATGAAATAAAGGTTGATAAAGCATGAAGCCAAAACACAACTTTAATTAATGCGAAGCAGGCAGCACTTGCTGCGATCACGTCAGACAGAGAGGAGAGGAACTTTGTGTGGCTTGGAGGGATCGTTGGGGAAATAAGGTCTGAGACATGTTTAGCGTCAACTCAAACAGTGGTCAAGTCAAGATTTTGAAGTACATTCAAAACTCGGCTTGCACAGTAACTAAATATGCATTTTCAGTAAGACAGTAAACAATTGAAACATAAGATTGCAAAACATGAGCTACATTGTACCTTTTAGCATTTGGTGTCAGGATGTCTGCTATTGCAGTGAGAGGGAATGGGTGCTAGATACACCATTCACTATGAACATGCCTTACTATTGAGTTAACTGTAAATTCTTTAATACCGCGTGTCCTTCCTTTTCTCTCTGGACTATTTAGACTCCTAAGGTTACTGTTTGAAAAATAGAAAAATACGTTGCTTGTTATAGGAAGTTTAATGCTATATGCAATTGTTTGACCCTTATGAATATTAACGGTCTCATCTCTTCCCTATTAAAAATGCATGTGGCATTGTGGTTGTTGATCATGTTTATGACGGCAATGCAAATTGGACTGTCTTCCCTGTCAACGCGGAAGATGAATAATGTAGTTGTGTTGTATATTCAGGGTCACACCACTGACAGTCAATTAACAAGTTTGATTGGTGTGTGAACTCATTCTTTTGAACTGTTAATTTTATGTAAATAGTATTCTATCCCCTTTTTCCTCCACCCCCCTTCACATCAGCACCAGTAGTAACTTGAAGCTTTAATAATTGATCATCACACACCTGCTTGGTGGAAGCTACGGGGAGCTTGTCTTTAACAGTGAAGGGGCCCGGCGCTGGCCCCCTTTTGATGTACAAATCAACAAATGGTAGCCCTCCTTTTTTGGAATTCAAAATGGTGAGCTCTTTTTATGGCTTGTTAAGAGATCCTCGCCACCTGTCCGACCTGACCGGGGCTTCTCAGATGGAGGAGATATGATGGCTCATAAAATTATTTCAATGACGACGTGTTGTTGACGTCTCGGGCGATTCTGGCTTATATGTTACGCTGCGGACCAGGCGTAGATAATGCTCGTAGGTAAAGGAGTGATTGATCTGACCATTTGAAAGCAGGGAGGCCTCCATCCCCCTCCCCTCCTCTCTCATCTCCTCCACTGTCCCGGTAATTTGGAGCAGCAGATGCAGAAGATTCATCAAAGTTGACAAGTGAACCCAGGAGCTAGGAATCATGGGAAACCCATATGATTATGGAAATGGGTTTGGCCATATGCCCCCTCTAGCAAAGAGCTTTGTGTTGTTCTGTTATTATCAAATAACATTCTACAAATTGCTGATTTTGTCGAAACTTTCTTCTGTACTGCATCAGTCATTTAAAGAGCCATCGCACTGCCCATGAATGTCCACTATGTTACATTGATGTGTAGTGAATAACTAAAAACATGCACCATGTTATCATGCCTTCATCCCATAGGTTTGCAATGGCTCAAATCTGTACATATTTCTCATTGGTCATTTGATTTAGTAATAAAGGCTACTTTTATGTCAAAGCAATTTCTCCTGTCTCATTGATGTGGATTAGATATCTCAGATATGCCTAGGAGGTGATTGGACTACAACTCCTAGAATCTAGGGCTGGTGAGGGTTAGACAATTGCCCTCATTTGCAACTAACAAATTGAGCAAGGGTACTGTAACTCAGTGGAGGTGAAGAGGGGTTTGGGGCGAGGTGCTAAGCCTTCAGTAATACCACTGGTCCACACTTAACCCTGGTAAATACGGGGGAGAAATACGATACCCATGTATGTACGTATGGTAATCGACTAAGGACCCTGCTCTCACGCCATGTATCAATTGATTTTGGCCTACTTGATCCCTCTGGAGGTCAGTGTCTTCACAGATCCTAAAGGTCCCTGCTTAGACCACCAATTAACACCCTGTCACCTACGGCTGTTTACATTAACCAGGATGTGGCGTGGTGGCCACACTGATATCCTTATGCCAATTCAGCAGGATGATGGGTCTCCAGTGACCTGACCTCGCCACTGGTCCCATTGGTCCTCAAGAGTCCTTATGCATAATCACATTGATTTCTTTGAGGTTAAATTATTGAGTTTAGGAACTTCATCGTCTAACAGCCCGTTTATCTGGGAGTCTCAGCTAATTATCGCGTGGCTAATTATGAATGAGCCAACACAGACAGACACCCATGTGAAAATCACACGCTCTGCTCTCATGCATGCAAAGTCACCTGCTTATCGCCGTGGTGTAAAAAGTGTTATTTGCTGATATGGTGTATGGCGAAAAAATATGGAACTTGCTAATTGATGCGCTATTCAAATGCAGGCTGGTAATTGATGTACATTGGTGGTGTTCCACCTCAGTGATGTATGTAGCGTGTTGTTTTGACAGGACTCAGGTAGGGTTAAGTTTGATGAGGAAACGAACAGCACAAAGCAGTTAGAACTAGGCCGGGACGATACCACTATCATGATACTCCTTAGTTTATTTATTTAACTAGGAATTCAAAATGGTGAGCTCTTTTTATGGCTTGTTAAGAGATCCTGTCCGACCTGACCGGGGCTTCTCAGATGGAGGAGATATGATGGCTCATAAAATTATTTCAATGACGACATGTTGTTGACGTCTCGGGCGACTCAGGCTTATATGTTACGCTGCAGACCAGACGTAGATAATGCTTGTAGGTAAAGGAGTGATTGATCTGACCATTTGAAAGCAGGGAGAGGAATAAGAACAAATTCTTACTTACAATGACGGGTTAACTGCCCTGTTCAGGGGCAGAACGACAGATTTTTACTTTGTCAGCACGGGAATTCGATCCAGCAACCGTTTATTTACTGGCCCAACGCTCTAACCAATAAGTTACCTGCCACCCCTGTTAGTATCCTGGCAAGGAAACAAAACACAAAGCGGATTTCACTTCTTTAGGAAACAAACATCATTATGTTGCCATCCAGTCACATGTATTTCTTTTCCAAGCTATAGACAATATTTTACGTACAGCATGATTTTAAAGGTCCAAATAGTGAGTTCTGCTTCATGTTTTCATTTTTGGTATCGTCACAGCCTTAGTTAGAACATGTTTTCGTTCACCTGTTTTCACATTGCAGTTGTGTTAGGTCTATGTGTGTTCAGCGTTTACAAAATAGTATATAGAATTTCTACATTTAAACATATTTGTCCATTGTAGCCCTCCATGAGGTGTGTCTGTGTGTATGTTTGGAAATGAAATAAATACGTTTGCCTCAGTTCTATGTGGAACAGCACAACATCTTAAGCAGCCATTTGTCCATTTGAGAGAAGCACTGCATTTATCAACTTCGACTGGAACTGAGAGACAGCTTAAACAGTCACCACTAGGCAGCCTCCGCCTAGTACCCTGCCCTGAACCTTAGCCTCTGTTACTAGTTGGCTACCACCTAGTACTCTACCCTGCAACTTAGACTGGTGCCCTATGTAGTACATGCAGTTGAAGCTCCAAACTGACCGAAGACAGGGAATTTCTACCAAGATTAAATGTCTGGAATTGTGAAAAACTAAGTTTAAATGTATTTGGCTAAGGTGTATGTAAATTTCTGACTCAGACCAGAGGACATTTCTCCAAAAAGTACAATCTTTGTCACCATGTGCAGCAGAAGAACACCATCCCAATCGTGAAGCACGGGGGTAGCAGCATCATGTTGCGGGGGTGCTTTTCTGCAGGAGGGACTGGTGCACTTCACAAAACAGATGGCATTATGAGGAAGAGAAATTATGTGGATATATTGAAGCAACATCTCAAGACATCAGTCAGGAAGTTAAAGCTTGGTCGCAAATGGGTCTTCCAAATGGACAATGACAACAAAGTATACTTCCAAAGTTGTGGAAAAATGGGTTGAGGACAACAAAGTCAAGGTATTGGAGTGGCCATCAAAAAAGCCCTGACCTCAATCCTATAGAAAATTTGTGGGAAGAACTGATAAAGCGTGTGCGAGCAAGGAAGCATACAAACCTGACTCAGTTGCACCAGCTCTGTCAGGAGGAATGGGCCAAAATTCACCCAACTTATTGTGGGAAGCTTTTGGAATGCTACCTGAAACGTTTGACCCAAGGTGAACAATTTCAAGGCAATGCTACCAAATACTTATTGAGTGGATGTAAACTTCTGACCACTGGGAATGTGATGAAAGAAATACAAGTTGAAGTAAATCATTCTCTCTACCATTATTCTGACATTTCACATTCTTAAAATAAAGTGGTGATCCAAACTGACCTAAGACAGGGAATTTCTACCAAGATTTAATGTCTGGAATTGTGAAAAACTAAGTTTAAATGTATTTGGCTAAGGTGTATGTAAACTTCTGACTCAGACCAGAGGACATTTCTCCAAAAAGTACAATCTTTGTCCCCATGTGCAGTTGCAAACCAGTTGCAAACCAGGCTTTTTAATGGCGGTTTTGGAGCAGTTGCTTCTTCCTTGCTGAGCGGCCTTTCAGGTTATGTCGATATAAGGCTCGTGAGTTTGAAGATAGGCCTTGAAATATATCAACAGGTACACCTCCAATTGACTCAGATTATGTCAAATAGCCTATCAGAAGCTTCAAAAACCATGACATAATTTTCTGGAATTTTCCAAGCTGTTTAAATGCACAGTCAACTTATCGTAGGTAAACTTCTGACCCACTGGAATTGTGGTACAATTAATTATAAGTGAAATAATCTGACTGTAAACAATTGTTGGAAAAATGACTTGTGTCATGCACAAAGTAGATGTCCTAACCGACTTGCCAAAACAACCTAAGTGTTTGTAAACTTCCGACTTCAACTGTAGTCATTCAACACTGGTCACTTTAATAATCTTGACATACTGTTTTACCCACTTTATATGTATATACTGTATTCTAGACATGGCTCGTCCTATAGAACTACTTCTATACACACATTTTCTATTCATTTACTGTCCATACACACCATTACTTGTACAGTATATACACAGAGAGTACAAAGCATTAACAACATCTTCCTAATACTAAGTGTATTCGTCAGGGCATGGACTCTACAAGGTGTCGAAAGCTTTCCACAGGGATGCTGACTCCAATGCTTCCCACAGTTGTGTCAAGTTGACTGCATGTCCTTCGGGTGTTGGACCTTGATACACACAGGAAACGGTTGAGTGTGAAAAACCCAGCAGTGTTGCAGTTCTTGACACCAGGGCTGCCCAACCCTCTTCCTGGAGATCTACCATCTTCTGGGTTTTCAGTCCAACCCTAATTTAACACGCCTGATTCTACTAATTAGCTCCTCAACAAGACCTTAACTAGCTGAATCAGATATGCTAAATTAGGGTTGGACTGAAAACTTAGAGGACAGTAGATCTCTAGGAAGAGGGTTGGACTGAAAACCTACAGGAGAGTAGATCTCCAGGAAGAGGGTTGGACTGAAAACCTACAGGACAGTAGATCTCCAGGAAGAGGGCTGGACTGAAAACCTACAGGACAGTAGCTCTCCAGGAAGAGGGTTGGACTGAAAACCTACAGGACAGTAGCTCTCCAGGAAGAGGGTTGGGCACCTTGATCTACACTGATTGAAGTGGATTTAACAACTGACATCCATAAGGGATCATAGCTTTCACCTGGTCAGTCTATGGAAAGAGCACTAATGTTCATAATGGTTTGTACACTCAGTGTATATTTATAGACATCATATGTATATATATTTATATTCCGGTCTATAATGTGACTGGAGATGAACAACCATCCTGCAACATGTATGAGTTTCTGTTTAGTCTCATATATGGCTCAATTCCATTGAAAGAACCAGGAGGAACCAGAATGAAAGGGAACCAGGGAGAACCAGGCACAGGGTTCTATAGTTACACCAAGAAATAGGCTAGCATCAGCTCAACTAATGTGTGATTGTATGGCACCTGTGCCCCTCTACAGGTGGATTAGGCTGTGTTCTCTGCTGGCCAGATCAACCTGGTGCCTTGTACCATGCAGCTGGTGAGTGCTGGAACCTTCCGCCATATAGAGAAGGTCCTGGAAGAAGTGATCAACAGCCTCACCCTGGGACATGTGCTGCAGGCACACTGCTACGCCACTCGCAGCCCAGACATCCCCCTAATTAGAGCAGTCTGGGACAGCAAGCTGAGAGCCACACAAGAGAAGGTGAGATGTTTATCCTCTAAAACTATGTATCATTTGTATAAATGGGAGAAAAAAAATCTGAAAAATAAACAAATAAATAAATAATTTATATTGTGTGAACATGATCAATAGCATAAATACATGGAATTAATCTCTATTAACACAGAGTAGACCAAAAAATGCCATCTGTGGGCTTCCATCTCCCTTCGAATAAGGGAGAATATGTGATAGGCATATTAGACATGCAGGCTCAAGTTATTTATCAGAATTTCATGGGCAAAATGTGGAATTTCCAAATGAGCCAAAGTTTCTACCCTCTCTCCCCTTTCGGAGACCCAGAGCTCTGTGGCTGGTATTTACCAGTGAGTGTGCTCATGAAAAGTTGATGATGTGGGAAACACTGGTGTCTTTGATAATATGGAGCTTGGCACAGAAGCAGATGTCTTCCTTTAGAGCCTCCCTAATCCTCTATCCCCCCTTTTGGAGCTGGGCTGAACTCTCGGAGCAGCTTATACCCCCCTCCCTCCCCCCGCCTCAAAACCCTCTCCCCTGCCACAACCCCGCTTCCACACGGCTAATAAGGGCACCAGGCTCCCCAGTCAGGCTTGCTCCTCCCATGGTAATCTGCCAGGCCTGGGGAATAAGGACCCAGGGAAGAAGGAAGGAGCCCACCTTCAACATGTAGCTCAGACTGCAGGGGGGAGTGCAGTGGGGGTACTCACTAGAAGTGCAAATTGGGGACTTTCTCAAATGTACAAAGTGGGGACTCACTAGAAGTGC
Source organism: Oncorhynchus gorbuscha (assembly GCF_021184085.1). Lineage (NCBI taxonomy): Eukaryota > Metazoa > Chordata > Actinopteri > Salmoniformes > Salmonidae > Oncorhynchus > Oncorhynchus gorbuscha. The sequence goes on along the minus strand of NC_060182.1, from coordinate 76,265,941 downwards.
AGAATGTGGACTCGAAGTACAAAGAGTGGACAAGTCACTCTCACAGGCATGACTTGCCTCCATGATGGAGATAGTAGACGAGCTACCCTATTAAAGCATATATGCTCCACAGAAGAGTCTAGTGAAGTCTCATTGATAGAGTTGGGACATAGTGACAAAGTGGGGACTCATAACTATTGTGAGGAACGCTGTAAAAATGTATTAAAACTGCTCCCTGGCCCAAAACTGGCCTCCCAACATGAGTGAAATAAACTTTCCCAATTACAAAACAGTGAATGTTAGGAATTAGCATGTTTTAAGTTTAAAGTTGTAATGTCATGTACACCAGTACAGTAACATACCTTGTGATCTCTAAACCCAACAATGCAGTTATCAATATCAATGTAGTACTAAAAATAAGGTCTAAGGACTGTCAGACCATTTCTCAGAGGTCAAGGCTTTGGGAACTAGTTGGCTACACCATCAGTACCAGGTTAGATGTGCTCCAACATTGTCCATCTGTTCAACATCCAATCAATTGGTGGAAAACAAGTCAGTCGTGTCTCCAGTGGACTGCTTATTGGCACCTTGAGACTGTTGCTGTCGCAGCCTCCATTCTGACTGGCACTTGAATTAACCTCTCCACAGATTGACAGTTCTGTGTGTTTCCCCCCTGAACAGGCTATTAAATTATTTTTCAGCTCTTAGTGGCTACTACAGTGGGCTAGGTGGGAAAGGTTACTAAACTCCCACCTTCCCCTGTGAGGAATATTCTGAGTAGCTATAGATCTTAGTTAGTTCCCAGCTATTCCATATCTCCTCCCCTCCCTCCCCTTTCTCAGCACAGCTAGCATCCAGGGGAGAGGGAGAGACTGTGGCAGGGGCCTGCCTGCGTTTCATCCTGGGCCAGGTGAAACGGCTCTGTCCCTGGGGTGGGGATTAGACAAAGCGCCGGTGCTCATTTGAAGTGATTGTAATGAGAATATTTAACACCGGTCAAATACAGATAACACAGCTCCTGCAGAGACTGAGGAATAACTCCGCCTCTCCTTCACTCACTTTAATCAGTCAGGGCTCAGAACTGGCTAAGGTCACCGGCTAGATACGGGATCTTTATGTTCTTGGCTACTGTATTTTACTGTGCATTTTTTTTACCTGGATTAATTTATAAATTCCACTTAGAAATTCGATGGTAAAGTGGTAATTATAGATATCTTTGCAACATAATGTCGTAAACTAGAAACTGTAAATCTGTAAATCTCCAGGTCCTGTTTTTAGATGTGGATCGTCAACTCGATTGTCTTTGTCAGTTGCTATTGATTCACACTAGAAACACCTGGTGAGGTGGCTCTTCACAGAAACAACAACTTCACCCATGTAATTATCAACATAGGAAACCAATAGACCCTGAATGCCTGAATAAAAACAGGCTCATGTTGAGTAAATGTGTCTTCTCTTGTTAGTTCTAACAACTTGACTACCAGGACTCACTCACTCTTACCCGACTAGCTCCTGCAAGCAACACTAAAACCCTCTCGATATTTATTTTTGGCTCCACGAATAATAACGGACAAAAACATTTATCACGTTCACCACCAGTGCTGCTAACAAACATAACCAGCAATCAGAGCTGTGTTGACGTGGGAGATATCAGACTGCTGAGGCAGAAGGAAACAATGGTGCGTGGCTCCTCTCCTCAGATACGCCGAGTGGCCATGTTGTTGTTGTGCGTTGATAATTTCTCTAATCAGGTGGACGGGGAAGCTTGCAGGGTTAATTGGGAGCATGCCGGAGCCGCCTCGTGTGTGAAATCGTATTTATGGGGCGTCGAACCGTGAGGTCAGCGTGTGTGGGAGGAATAAGGAGGTGTTCATGCAATACGTCAATAATTGTTAGCCAGAATTCTCTGTCACTAGAGACAAAAATCTCTGCAAAACATGGTAAAGTCTTTGTGTTGATGCCAATGATTTTCTCCTAGTTATTAGTTAGGCTAAATGTTTTATATTCATTAATACACATTTTCGTGATGTGTGATCCAATCACAATTTCCATGATAAGAAGTTACACAGGATCACCATGTAAAGTCAAGTGCCGTGCTATGTTCGTTTTCTGTGCTTACCTGAATCCCGGCTTGAGTGTTCTGTAGTAGTCACTCTTTATGGTATCCGTCAACCTCCACACACCTAAACATATAGGCCTTTATATAAGAAGGGTTCCTCTCACTCCCTCCTGTATATCCCCTCTCCTCGCTTTAACCCTATTCTGTCCCCAGGAGGGAGCTGTTAGTGTTAGCTAACCTAACACACCTCCAGAACCACAGCAGCAGTAGACTGGCTTTGGTCTACACACGTGGCCCCAGGGCTA
>NC_060182.1:76058598-76261098 GCF_021184085.1 Oncorhynchus gorbuscha | reverse complement strand
CCACTCAACACCACACAGGTCTGCCCTGTCTGATACACTCTTCTGTTGTCTGCTGCTGTTGTTATTATACACCATCACCACTCAACACCACACAGGTCTGCCCTGTCTGATACACTCTTCTGTTGTCTGCTGCTGTTGTTATTATACACCATCACTCTTCTGTTGTCTGCTGCTGTTGTTATTATACTCAACACCACACAGGTCTGCCCTGTCTGATACACTCTTCTGTTGTCTGCTGCTGTTGTTATTATACACCATCACCACTCAACACCACACAGGTCTGCCCTGTCTGATACACTCTTCTGTTGTCTGCTGCTGTTGTTATTATACACCATCACCACTCAACACCACACAGGTCTGCCCTGTCTGATACACTCTTCTGTTGTCTGCTGCTGTTGTTATTATACACCATCACCACTCAACACCACACAGGTCTGCCCTGTCTGATACACTCTTCTGTTGTCTGCTGCTGTTGTTATTATACACCATCACCACTCAACACCACACAGGTCTGCCCTGTCTGATACACTCTTCTGTTGTCTGCTGCTGTTGTTATTATACACCATCACCACTCAACACCACACAGGTCTGCCCTGTCTGATACACTCTTCTGTTGTCTGCTGCTGTTGTTATTATACACCATCACCACTCAACACCACACAGGTCTGCCCTGTCTGATACACTCTTCTGTTGTCTGCTGCTGTTGTTATTATACACCATCACCACTCAACACCACACAGGTCTGCCCTGTCTGATACACTCTTCTGTTGTCTGCTCTACACCATCACCACTCAACACCACACAGGTCTGCCCTGTCTGATACACTCTTCTGTTGTCTGCTGCTGTTATTATACACCATCACCACTCAACACCACACAGGTCTGCCCTGTCTGATACACTCTTCTGTTGTCTGCTGCTGTTGTTATTATACACCATCACCACTCAACACCACACAGGTCTGCCCTGTCTGATACACTCTTCTGTTGTCTGCTGCTGTTGTTATTATACACCATCACCACTCAACACCACACAGGTCTGCCCTGTCTGATACACTCTTCTGTTGTCTGCTGCTGTTGTTATTATACACCATCACCACTCAACACCACACAGGTCTGCCCTGTCTGATACACTCTTCTGTTGTCTGCTGCTGTTGTTATTATACACCATCACCACTCAACACCACACAGGTCTGCCCTGCCCTGTCTGATACACTCTTCTGTTGTCTGCTGCTGTTGTTATTATACACCATCACCACTCAACACCACACAGGTCTGCCCTGTCTGATACACTCTTCTGTTGTCTGCTGCTGTTGTTATTATACACCATCACCACTCAACACCACACAGGTCTGCCCTGTCTGATACACTCTTCTGTTGTCTGCTGCTGTTGTTATTATACACCATCACCACTCAACACCACACAGGTCTGCCCTGTCTGATACACTCTTCTGTTGTCTGCTGCTGTTGTTATTATACACCATCACCACTCAACACCACACAGGTCTGCCCTGTCTGATACACTCTTCTGTTGTCTGCTGCTGTTGTTATTATACACCATCACCACTCAACACCACACAGGTCTGCCCTGTCTGATACACTCTTCTGTTGTCTGCTGCTGTTGTTATTATACACCATCATCAACACCACACAGGTCTGCCCAACACTCTTCTGTTGTCTGCTGCACACAGGTCTGCCCTGTCTGATACACTCTTCTGTTGTCTGCTGCTGTTGTTATTATACACCATCACCACTCAACACCACACAGGTCTGCCCTGTCTGATACACTCTTCTGTTGTCTGCTGCTGTTGTTATTATACACCATCACCACTCAACACCACACAGGTCTGCCCTGTCTGATACACTCTTCTGTTGTCTGCTGCTGTTGTTATTATACACCATCACCACTCAACACCACACAGGTCTGCCCTGTCTGATACACTCTTCTGTTGTCTGCTGCTGTTGTTATTCTACACCATCACCACTCAACACCACACAGGTCTGCCCTGTCTGATACACTCTTCTGTTGTCTGCTGCTGTTGTTATTATACACCATCACCACTCAACACCACACAGGTCTGCCCTGTCTGATACACTCTTCTGTTGTCTGCTGCTGTTGTTATTATACACCATCACCACTCAACACCACACAGGTCTGCCCTGTCTGATACACTCTTCTGTTGTCTGCTGCTGTTGTTATTCTACACCATCACCACTCAACACCACACAGGTCTGCCCTGTCTGATACACTCTTCTGTTGTCTGCTGCTGTTGTTATTATACACCATCACCACTCAACACCACACAGGTCTGCCCTGTCTGATACACTCTTCTGTTGTCTGCTGCTGTTGTTATTATACACCATCACCACTCGCGAGGCCACTCTCCAAGGCAAGAGGTTGGTTGTTGATACACAATCAGGCCTTAGCTAAAGTTTCATCTGGAGGTAAGTGGGGCGGGCGTTTGTGTAGCTGGCGGATTGGGCTGCGGCGGGTTCGTCCGTCGGGTGGACAAAGAGGCCGCTCATCTGTACTCGTCAAAGATTTTTGTGTGAGTGAATTTCAAAATAAAGTGTATGTAACCTGTTATTATTCTGCACTTACGAAGTGGGGTGTAAGTGGATGAAAATTGATCCAGCAAATTGAAAAGGGGGTTAAGTGTTTTTGCCCTATCGACTCCAGCCAAAATGAATGTTGTATAAAACACTCATTTCTCACCCATTAGCAGATGAGGGTCGCAGCCAAGTATTATCAGAGGGCTACATTGAGCTGGCAGAAGACATTTTGTAGCTGATAATGGCACACTGACACCGTCTGGAGGGGGAAAACAGATTTTAACTCTGAAGATTGAATCATTTGTAGCCATCATGGCAGTTTTCTGCTAAATGTGTGTGGGGCGATTGGTGAAAGTGTGAAATCGCCACAACATGTCTGGAATCATGATATTCTTTGAAACGGTGAAAAAGGATTCTCTGAAAGAAGCGGTCATGTGATCAGATAAACGTCAAACACTTTATACAGTATGTGCTATTGTTGATGGACTGCTGTGTAGGCAGCATTTATTTATTTGGACAGTGAAGCTAAAACGTTTCATTTGGCTCTATACTCCAGCATTTTTGGATTTGAGATCAAATGTTTTATATGAGGCGAATGTACAGAATGTCACCTTTTATTTCAGGGTATTTTCATACATATCTGTTTTACCATTTAGAAATGTATGCATGTTATGCACTTGAGTGAGGACCCAAAAGCGGTATTCAAAAACAGAGTCCTTTAATGTAAACACAGGGAAGACATAGATCCTCTTCAGATGTAGATAATGGCAAAATAGACAACCCGCAGAGAGGGCGACAAATTAAACAAAAAGTCCTTCTGATAATTACAAAAGAGCCCCCTTCTTAGCAGCAGAGGAGAATAGCTGGGTTAGCGGCGACAGGCTGCAGGTCTCTCTGGGTAGGCGCGGGTCGTAGAGGAACAGTGGTACCTGATCTCACGTAGCATCAGATGAACTGGACACAGTACAAACGATAAGACAGTTAGCTGAGTACAGGATGCACATGCCAGGCAGATTCCGACAGGACGGGGTGGGACAGGGATGAAGCAAACGAGACGATAGTTTGTTTCTGGCATGAGAAACTCAAACGGGAATCTGACAAAGAAAGAAGCAGGGACAGAGAGATAAATAGAGACCTAATCAGAGGGAAAAGGGGAACAGGTGGGAAAAGGGTGAACGAGGTAGTTAGAGGAGATGAGGAACAGCTGGAGGAGGAGAGAAAGAGAAGGTAACCTAATACGACCAGCAGAGGGAGACAGAGTGAAGAGAAAGAACAGGAACAAGACATAATATGATAAGACATGACAATGCACATAAAATATCTATATATACACTTCTAGTGAGTAACATTTTGTAAAAATATTAGTATTCGGTCCCATATTCCTAGCACAATGACTACATCAAGTTTGTGACCCTACAAACTTGGATACAGTTGCAGTTTATTTTAGTTGTGTTTCAGATGATTTTGTGTCCAATAGAAATGAATGACAAATAATGTACTGTGTCATTTGGGAGTCACTTTTATTGTAAATAAAGTGCATCCATGGCAATTCCCCTCCATACCTCAAAGAACTGCTCATATCCCATAAACCCATCTGCAACCTCAGATCGAGCAACAGTCTGCTCCTCCATGTCCCCAGGACCAAGCTTTGCTCCATGGGGGATCAGGCTATCTGACATGCCATACTATTTTTGGCCAGACATCATTAGATACATGTATTTCACATACATGTCCTCTGCCTCAACGACGATGGCAGTATTATCAGCAGCACCTGTCTTTTTACTGAAGACATGCGTTAACTTAGAGAGCCCTCACTGCAGCTCGATAATCCTATTTTTCCAACTCAATTGAGGACAATAAGAACAATCCAAAATGTATTTTTGATACTGTGGCAAAGCTAACTAAAAAGCAGCATTCCCCAAGAGAGGATGGCTTTCACTTCAGCAGTAATAAATTCATGAACTTCTTTGAGGAAAAGATCATGATCATTAGAAAGCAAATTACGGACTCCTCTTTAAATCTGCGTATTCCTCCAAAGCTCAGTTGAGTCTGAGTCTGCATAACTCTCATAGGACCTAGGATCAAGAGAGACACTCAAGTGTTTTAGTACTATATCTCTTGACACAATGATGAAAATAATCATGGCCTCTCAACCTTCAAGCTGCATACTGGACCCTATTCCAACTAAACTATTGAAAGAGCTGCTGCCTGTGCTTGGCCCTCCTATGTTGAACATAATACAAGGCTCTCTATCCACCGGATGTGTACCAAACTCACTAAAAGTGTCAGTAATAAAGCCTCTCTTGAAAAAGCCAAAACTTGACCCAGAAAATATAAAAAACTGTCAGCCTATATCAAATCTTCCATTCCTCTCAAAATAAATTGAAAAATCTGTGGCGCAGCAACTCACTGCCTTCCTGAAGACAAACAATGTATACGAAATGCTTCAGTCTGGTTTTAGACCCCATCATAGCACTGAGACGGTGGAAAATGACTTTTTTATGGCGTCAGACCGAGGCTCTGCATCTGTCCTCGATCACCACATTCTTTTGGAGAGATTGGAAACCCAAATTACTCTACATGGATAAGTTCTGGCCTGGTTAAGATCTTATCTGTCGGAAAGATATCAGTTTGTCTTTGTGAACGTTTTGTCCTCTGACAAATCAACTGTAAATGTCGGTGTTCCTCAAGGTTCTGTTTTAGGACCACTATTGTTTTCACTATATATTTTACCTCTTGGGGATGTCATTTGAAAACATAATGTCACTGCTATGCGGATGACACACAGCTGTACATTTCAATGAAACATGGTGAAGCTCCAAAATTGCCCTCGCTTAGAAGCCTGTGTTTCAGACATAAGCAAGTGGATGGCTGCAAACGTTCTACTTTTAAACTCAGACAAAACAGAGATGCTTGTTCTAGGTCCCAAGAAACAAAGAGATCTTCTGTTGAATCTGACAATTAATCTTGATGGTTGTACAGTCGTCTCAAATAAAACTGTGAAGGACCTCGGCGTTACTCTGGACCCTGATCTCTCTTTTGACGAACATATCAAGACTGTTTCAAGGACAGCTTTTTTCCATCTATGTAACATTGCAGAATTCAGAAACTTTCTGTCCAAAAATTATGCAGATAAATTAATCCATGCTTTTATTACTTCTAGGTTTGTAACGATTCTCTTCTTCGCTTAGGAAGAGTAGTCAAGATTGGACCAAAATGCAGCATGGTACGTGTCCATGTTAAATTTATTACAACTGAACACTGAATAGAAAATAACAAAAGTGAAACAACGAAAATCGAAACAGTCCTGCAAGGTGACAACACAAAACAGGAAACAACTACCCACAAACACAGGTGGGAACAGGCTACCTAAGTATGGTTCTCAATCAGAGACAACGATAGACAGCTTCCTCTGATTGGGAACCATACCAGGCCAAACACAGAAATACAAAACATAGAAAAAATAACATAGAATGCCCACCTTAGTCACACCCTGGCCTAACCAAAATAGAGAATAAAAAGCCTCTCTATGGCCAGGGCGTGACAAGGTTAGACTACTGCAATGCTCTACTTTCCGGCTACCCGGATAGAGCATTAAATAAACTTCAGTTCGTGCTAAATACGGCTGCTAGAATCCTGACGAGAACCAACATTTTTTATCATATTACTCCAGTGCTAGCCTCCCTACACTGGCTTACTGTTAAGGCAAGGGCTGGTTTCAAGGTTTTACTGCTAACCTACAAAGCATTCTGCCTATCTTTCTGATTTGGTCCTGCCGTACATACCTACACGTACACTACGGTCACAAGACGCAGGCCTCCAAATTGTCCCTAGAATTTCTAAGCAAACAGCTGGAGGCAGGGCTTTCTCCTATAGAGCTCAATTTCTATGGAATGGTCTGCCTACCCATGTGAGAGATGCAGACTCGGGCTCAACCTTTAAGTCTTTACTGAAGACTCATCTCTTCAGTGGGTCTTATGATTGAGTTTAGTCTGTCCCAGGAGTGTGAAGGTGAACGGAAAGGCTCTGGAGCAACCAACAGCCCTTGCTGTCTCTGACTGGCCGGTTCCCCTCTCTCTACTGGGATTCTCTGCCTCTAACCCTATGACAGGGGCTGAGTCACTGGCTTACTGGTGCTCTTCATGCCGTCTCTAGGAGGGGTGCGTCACTTGAGTGGGTTGAGTCACTGACGTGATCTTCTTGTCTGGGTTGGCGCCCCTCCTTGGGTTGTGCCGTGGCGGAGATCTTTGTGGGCTATACTCGGGCCTTGTCTCAGGATGGTAAGTTGGTGGTTGAAGATATCCCACTAGTGGTGTGGGGGCTGTGCTTTGGCAAAGTGGATGGGGTTATATCCTGCCTGTTTGGCCCTGTCCGGGGGTATCATCGGATGGGGCCACAGTGTCTCCTGACCCCTCCTGTCTCAGCCTCCAGTATTTATGCTGCAGTAGTTTATGTGTCGGGGGCTAGGTTCAGTCTGTTATATCTGGAGTACTTCTCCTGTCTTATCCGGTGTCCTGTGTGAATTTAAGTATGCTCTCTGTAATTCTCTCTTTCTTTCTCTCTCTCTCTGAGGACCTGAGCCCTAGGACCATGCCTCGGGACTACCTGGCATGATGACTCCTTGCTGTCCCCAGTCCATCTGGCCGTGTTGCTGCTCCAGTTTCAACTGTTCTGCCTGCGGCTATGGAACACTGACCTGTTCACCGGACGTGCTACCTGTCCCAGACCTGCTGTTTTCAACTCTCTAGAGACAGCAGGAGCGGTAGAGATACTCTTAATGATCGGCTATGAAAATCCAACTGACATTTACTCCTGAGGTGTTGACTTGCTGCACCCTCTACAACCACTGTGATTATTATTATTTGACCATGCTGGACATTTATGAACATTTGAAGATATTGGCCATGTTCTGTTATAATCTCCACCCGGCACAGCCAGAAGAGGACTGGCCACCCCTCATAGCCTGGTTCCTGTCTAGTTTTCTTCCTAGGTTTTGGCCTTCTAGGGAGTTTTCTTAGCCACCGTGCTTCTACACCTGCATTGCTTGCTGTTTGGGGTTTTAGGCTGGGTTTCTGTACAGCACTTTGAGATATCAGCTGATGTAAGAAGGGTTATATAAATACATTTGATTTGATTTGAACGTAGGTATTTTCTCTGCCCAGCTGAAAGCACCTCATTGCTGCAGTTTGCAATTATATCGCGTCAAACAATGCACGGGAACTCTGTCAGGGTGGAATAGTCCATTACTATGAACCAGTCCATGGGTGATTAATGACACTTGTTGCTAATATTATGAACAAACATATCAGGGGGTGGCATATTTTGTATATATTTTTTATCCAGTTGAATAAACACTCCAAACAGCCTACCTGCGTCCACATGGTCCTAAAGCACACCGTTGCCTCGTTTTGTATCACATTCCAATGATAAATCTGGGGGGGACAAAAACGCAATTTCAGAATGTGAAAATTGCGCCCATGGATTATATTAATATTCATATTAGTGTATAAAAAATTAGGAACACCTGCTCTTTCCATGACATATACTGACCAGGTGAATCCAGATTAAATCTATGATCCCTTATTGATGCCACCTGGTAAATCCACTTCAAACAGTGTAGATGAAGGGGAGGAGACAGGTTAAAGGAGGATTTTTAAGCCTTGATACAATTGAGACATGGATTGTGTATGTGTGTCATTTAGAGTGTGAATTGGCAAGACAAAATATTTAAGTACCTTTGAACAGAGTATGCTAGTAGGTGCCAGGCGCACCAGTTTGAGTGTGTCAATAACTGCAACGCTGCAGGGTTTTTCACACTTAACAGTTTCCTGTGTGTATCAAGAATGATCCACCACCCAAAGGATATCCAGCCAACTTTACACAAATGTTGGAAGTATTGTAGTCAACATGGGCCAGCATCCCTTTAGTACGCTTTCAACACATTTTAGGAAGGTGCTCCTAATGTTTTGTACACTCAGTGTATGTAGATGTTTTAGGAATTGTGTTCGGTTGTATGGGTATGGGGTCGGGGGTGGGGGCTTCGAGCAGAGCATAGGTCTCAAGCTGAGAAATGATAAAAAACAAATTACTAGTATTAATATTTGGTATTATGCCCAGCTCACGAGGCTTTGATGGTATGAGGCCTGAGACAATGGGCCCCTTCTGCCTTATGGTATGCCCAACTCACGAGGCTTTGATGGTATGAGGCCTGAGACAATGGGCCCCTTCTGCCTTATGGTATGCCCAGCTCACGAGGCTTTGATGGTATGAGGCCTGAGACAATGGGCCCCTTCTGCCTTATGGTATGCCCAGCTCACGAGGCTTTGATGGTATGAGGCCTGAGACAATGGGCCCCTTCTGCCTTATGGTATGCCCAACTCACGAGGCTTTGATGGTATGAGGCCTGAGACAATGGGCCCCTTCTGCCTTATGGTATGCCCAGCTCACGAGGCTTTGATGGTATGAGGCCTGAGACAATGGGCCCCTTCTGCCTTATGGTATGCCCAGCTCACGAGGCTTTGATGGTATGAGGCCTGAGACAATGGGCCCCTTCTGCCTTATGGTATGCCCAACTCACGAGGCTTTGATGGTATGAGGCCTGAGACAATGGGCCCCTTCTGCCTTATGGTATGCCCAGCTCACGAGGCTTTGATGGTATGAGGCCTGAGACAATGGGCCCCTTCTGCCTTATGGTATGCCCAGCTCACGAGGCTTTGATGGTATGAGGCCTGAGACAATGGGCCCCTTCTGCCTTATGGTATGCCCAGCTCACGAGGCTTTGATGGTATGAGGCCTGAGACAATGGGCCCCTTCTGCCTTATGGTATGCCCAGCTCACGAGGCTTTGATGGTATGAGGCCTGAGACAATGGGCCCCTTCTGCCTTATGGTATGCCCAACTCACGAGGCTTTGATGGTATGAGGCCTGAGACAATGGGCCCCTTCTGCCTTATGGTATGCCCAGCTCACGAGGCTTTGATGGTATGAGGCCTGAGACAATGGGCCCCTTCTGCCTTATGGTATGCCCAACGCTGATTCTGTACTGTCGCCTCATATGAAACATTTGATCTCAAATCCAAAATGCTGGAGTATAGAGCCAAATGTTTATATTTTGCTTTAACTGTCCAAATAAATACAGTTGAAGTCGGAAGTTTACATACACCTTAGCCAAATACATTTAAACTCAGTTTTTCACAATTCCGGACATTTAATCCTAATAAAAATCCCCTGTCTTAGGTCAGTTCGGATCACCACTTTATTTTAAGAATGTGAAATGTCAGAATAATTGTAGAGAGAAGAATTTATTATTAATTTCTGCTTTTTCTTCTTTCATCACATTCTCAGTGGGTCAGAAGTTTACATACACTCAATTAGTATTTGGTAGCATTGCCTTTAAATTGTTTATCTTGGGTCAAACGTTTCGGGTAGCCTTCCACAAGCTTCCCACAATAAGTTGGGTGAATTTTGGCCCATTCCTCCTGACAGAGCTGGTGTAACTGAGTCAGGTTTGTAGACCTCCTTGCTCACACACGCTTTTTCGGTTCTGCCCACAAATATTCTATAGGATTGAGGTCAGGGCTTTGTGATGACCACTCCAATACCTTGACTTTGTTGTCCTTAGGCCATTTTGCCACAACTTTGGAAGTATGCGTGGGGTCATTGTCCGTTTGGAAGACCCATTTGCGACCAAGCTTTAACTTGTGTAAAGTTAAAGCCATTTTGCCACAACTAACTGATGTCTTGAAATGTTGCTTCAATATCTTCACATAATTTTCCTTCCTCATGACGCCATCTATTTTCTGAAGTGCACCAGTCCCTCCTGCAGGAAAGCACCCCCACATAATGATGCTGCCACCCCCATGCTTCGCGGTTGGGATGGTTTTCTTCGGCTTGCAAGCCTCCCCATTTTTTCATAATTGAACTGGAATCTGTTACCTTTCTTCAGCACGCACAGCCCCAGCCATGACCTGGGAGAGGGCCTGTGGCCAGGCAGCCTTCATGGGTCACAGCCCTAGCTCCCCTCCTAATGCCTCCTAAAAGTCAAAGGAGGAAAAGTATCACCTCTGGCACTATCTGTCACAGCCACAAACTGCCACTGTCGGAGCGCAGCGCAAAGCCAGTGAAGAATTTGACTGCACACCTCCCACCAAGAGTCACTAGCGTTGAGCTTCATGCTGATAGACAGACATATGCTCCAGATGGATCCTTTTACATGTTGTCTCAAGGTATTACTTACGTTAGGCAGACTCAACAACTCCACATATGCCCTACATTTGTCAGATGATTTGCACTTGTAATGAAATGACTTGTCTACTATTTCAGAATATTTTAGTTCTGCAAAAAATTGGAAAATAATTCCATTATTCCCTCCAAAAATTATGCTGAAAGACATGAATTGTTTTATTTAGAGAATAATAATAAAAAAGAGAAATCCCCTTTTCAATCAAACACCCAAAATGGCCACCGTCTGACTGGGACTGGGTGACACTGCTATAACAGGCCACTGTTTATAGACTCGAGCCCCTCTTCCCTCTCATCTTAGTGGGACATCTACCCTTCACTAAAGAGGAGCCTGGCTGCACCCGCTTGGCCTCTCGGCCACGTTGTTCACTCAACTCAGCCGAAAATAACAGTTTTCAATTACGCCCTCGTTTAGCGGTTCATTTGAATCATTTTGGGATGCAGTGTAGCACATCTAAAAACCATGGACGCAGCTTTGGGCTATCTCTCTCCCTTGCTTAAAAGCCCTGCAAGTCCAGCAGGCATTGGCATTTTCACACAAAACACCCCTTTTCTCTCTCTCTCGCTGTGTCCCACCATAACTCTAATAATCTCTCAGCTATCCACGCATGTATATATACATTATTTATGTATTGATTGTTAAAACTAAGAAAGGTGATGCTAATCGTTAATATGGTTGGCATTAATGATAGACCATTTATGCTTTTGAAAACATAGAGATTTAATGTAAGCACACAGGTGTTTTTTTTACCCCATGTGTTGGATGTGAAGCAGAATAATGGCCGGTACCCTGGGGTAGATGGTTTAGTTCCAACCCATTGCTAATGTGATTGCTTTTAGGTTCCTGCTTAATGGCCTCCATTCACTGTGCCTCACAACCAGGCTCCCCACTTTGCTGGGGGGGTTGGGGGTTTCATAACACTAGAACCGCTGGGCCTCAAGGGACCCCCGTCACGCTAATGAGCAGTCATTCTGACTGCAACATCTAACAGTGTAATTAATACATTTTATCGCAAAAATAATAATTTGGTTGTGTTTATGAAAGTCTTAGAATACAATTTTTATTTATTTTTGTATAACACAATTGCATTTTCATTAGATTATGTTACTGTCGGCTCAGTGACGTCCCATCATTCAGGGCAGGTGGGGCTTGCTTATTTTGGCATGATATATCAATGATATATATATATCATTGAGTTAATAAAGCTGCATGCAAACATGGTCTCTTTTTTGTTTTCTTGAGTAAGGCAGCGCCAAAATGCAGGTGTTTCTAACTAGCTCAGTGCTTTCTGTGGTGGTAGGGTAAGCCAGCAGAAAATACAGAGCGTTGCCCCATGATTGGCTCAGTGTTCTGTCACTTATGGGGACACTACGTCACCGCCAGGTCTAAGGGTAGACATAGAAAATTCTAGCCCCTTGGGTGCTGCCATAGAGTTACATTAGAAGTGCCCATCCAAGAAGGCTCAAGGTTATTGGCCACAGATAAAATGACGTCAAAACATGTTATTTACATTTACATTTAAGTCATTTAGCAGACGCTCTTATCCAGAGCGACTTACAAATTGGTGCATTCACCTTATGACATCCAGTGGAACAGTCACTTTACAATAGTGCATCTAAATCTTAAAGGGGGGGGGGGTGAGAAGGATTACTTATCCTATCCTAGGTATTCCTTAAAGAGGTGGGGTTTCAGGTGTCTCCGGAAGGTGGTTATATGTACAGTAGCTTTGATTGAACTGATCATATCAACATCATACTTTCACAAGTTGGAAATCTCAAATTCAACAATGAGTGGTTTGGAATGAATCAGTGACAGTGGCTTTGTGGTCCAAAATCTGAAATTAAGGGTCTCTTTTCCAAGTTAAAAAAGGATAAACATTAGCTATGATGTCAATGAAGCATGAATTGTGCCATGCTCAAAAGAACTGGAAACTCGGGAACTGTGAAAACTTGACTTCAGTGAGTTCAAGATAACTGGTAAGTCGGGAATAAATGAGCTATCACTGGGAAAATAAGTTTTGAACGGTCATTCAAATGCGGAATTGTAAATCGGGCCTCTTTCTAGCGCTACGACCTGAAGATGAATGACGTCATCATGATTGGACCTCGTTTTCTTTCCCGAATTCCCAGTTGTTTTGAAGGCACCATAAATCCAGAGAATGCCAGATTTTGATGACAAAATGTGCCCACGAAGGACCGCCGTGAGACCTTCCTGTACAAGTGAGCACGAAAAAAAGGTCCAAAAATATATTGTATGCTACTACATAAAATATGTAATGTGCCAGGGAGATAAGTATACCGTAGCTAAGAAAGTAATACTAAGTGTATGTCGTGTAGTAAGATGTTAGTTGCCCATATGCCTCACCCTAATAATTTGGTCTATTTACCCCTCTTAATTTCGCCTACTGTTCTGACTTGGTGGTAAACATGTAGCCTATAAACTGTTTTAGAGAAATGTAATCACTGAATATTGTAAGAGCTTTCATTGTCTGCTTACATGCCCCCTTTATTTATTCTACAATTCTGACTTGGTTTACAGGGATAACACTGTAAGAATGGCCCATGTTCTGAATTCTGTCGCTGTACCTTTCAAAAGTGCTGAACAAATAGTTACAGTATATCAACAACGTCCGTCCTAGCTTGCTCATTAATGTCTTAATCGAAATTACAGATTGCTTGTCGTCCCCTTATGCCATAGTTTGTACATCTCAATTGTCATTAGAAACCACATTGGTTTAAGCAAGTCAGCCATAACAGCTACGTTTTTTTAAAGGCAGTAGATGAGGCTGAATGAACTGTTTTGCTGCCAGACAAGGCTCAGCTGATAGCCAGGTGTAGCAGTGGTAAGATGTTGGGACTGCTGTTGGGACAGCTTTATGTAGGCCCAACAGTTTGTGGGCACCGTTTGGCACCGTTATAGTGTAACTAATGTATTGTTTAGTGTTGTGTTGTGGCTTTGCTGGCATGCATCACACACATTTAATTTTTCCCCACCAAGATGTACATGCTAAAATTGCGACTGCGTAGAAAATATGTAAAAACAAAGTCAAGTGTTCAATCAAAATTTTTGTGGAGTGCCTTGGTTACAACTATGACACATATTTACATGTTTTTATAACAACTTTTTGTTTTGTTTAATACCCCAACCACCAAGATACGGGCTGCAAGACATGCGGTCAAATTATGAAAAGAGTAGCCTAAACATCATTAAAGCGCCAACTGTGCTTGATAAATAGTAGAAATCAGCACAAAAACAATAATGGCATTATAATGAATGTATCGCTATGACAGCAGTCAACAAAGTCAATTACTGTCAGCTTGTGCTACATGGTATGGCTTTTCGTGCTTTGGCCTAGGAGAAGGTGAGGTGTAGGTTCAGGCTGAGGCTCAGAATCAGATGAATAATCATGAAAGATGTCAAGATTCATTTCTTTCCCACCATCTGATTAACGCAGGATGTGCATCCATTCGTCTTGGTCTTCTTACCATTGTAAATTACGCACGCTCTCACTGTGTACTCCAAGTAGGCCTAGTGTAGACTGACAGGACAGCTTTGATTCAGTGGACTGATATAGGGTACACTGTTTTGAGATTATAATTAGAATAGATTAATATAATACAATGGCCCACCCTGTTCTTCATTCACAATTAATTCCCCTTACTCATCGACTCACCCATTCTCCCCCATTATACTATTCTTAATTTTTTTAATCTGTTGTCATATATGTGTGAAATTAGTTTCGGTATAGTTTAGGTTCAGTATCAAGGCAATTATCAGGGTGATTATGAACTGAGCATGGCACCTTCAACTGCCGGTATATTTTTTGTAAAAAAAAATGTATGAGCAGTCCAAACGACTGCTTAAGCAGTTCTTGTGTTAAGGGTCTCTGAGGTTGAGAGACAGCAGCATCTGGCAAAGGGATTTCTTACAGCACGCACAGGCATACAAATGGATGGTCACTCCATATCACATTCATCCCTCTCCCTGGTCCCAGTCATAAAGAGATGAAGATGCCTGCCCTGTGAGCTCAAAGACTAAAACGTCCTGACATGAAACAAGCCTTGTTTCAGGGGTGTGATGAAGGCTGCGTCTCTTCTCCCCAAATATCAAAAGCAATATGTAACATTTTCAAATATTCTGCTTAGTTACTGTTCATCTAAGGAAATCAGTCAATTGAAATAAATTAATTAGGCACTAAAGGATTTCACGACTGGGAATACAGATATGCATCTGTTGGTCACAGATACACTACATGACCAAAAGTATGTGGACATCTGCTTGTCGAACATCTCATTCCAGAAGCATGGGAATTAATATGGAGTTGGTCCCACTTTGCTGCTATAACAACTGTAACGCTCGTCTGGTGAAGAAGGAGTGGACCAAAGCACAGTGTGGTAAGTATTCATGATTTATTATCAAAACACTTGAACATAACAAAGAGCAAAACGACAATGAACAGTACTGTCAGGTGCAGAAACACAAAACAGAAAATAGCTACCCACAAAACACAGGTGGGAAAAGCTGACTAAGTATGATTCTCAATCAGAGACAACGATTGACAGCTGCCTCTGATTGAGAACCACACCCGGCCAAACACAAAGAAGTAGAAAACATAGAAATAAAGAAACTAGATTGCCCACCATAGTCACACCCTGGCCTAACCAAAATAGAGAATAAAAACCTCTCTATGGCCAGGGCGTGACAACAGCCTCCACTCTTCCAGGAAGGCGTTCCACTAGATGTTGGAATATTGCTGCGGTGACTTGCTTCCATTGAACCACAAGAGCATTAGCAAGGTTGGGCACCACATATTGGGAGATTAGGCCTGGCTCTCAGTCTGCATTTCAATTCATCCCAAAGGAGGTCAGGGCTCTGTGCAGGCTAGTCAAGTTCTTCCACACCGATCTCAACAAACCATTTCAGTATGGACCTCACTTTGTGTACTGGGACATTGTCATGCAGAAACAGAAAAAGACCTTCCCCAAACTGTTGGTCAGTCCCATCCTGTACTCCCTGTTCACTTAAGATTGTACGGCCAAGCACGACTCCAACACCATCATTAAATTTGCAGATGACACAACAGTGGTAGGGCGACAACAACAAGACAGCCTATAGGGAGGAGATCAGAGACATGGCTGTGTGGTGCCAGGACAACAACCTCTCTCTCAATGTGATCAAAACAAAGGAGATGACTGTGGACTACAAGAAAAAGAGGACAGAGCACGCCCACATTCTCATCGACGCGGCTGCAGTGTCGCAAGTTGAGAGCTTCAAGTTCCTTGGTGTACACATCACCAACAAACTAACATGGTCCATGCAAACCAAGACAGTTGTGAAGAGGGCAAGACAAAACCTATTCCCCCTCAGGAGACAGACAAGATTTGTTGTGGGTCCTCAGATTCTCAAAAGGTTCTACAGCTGCACCATCGAGAGCATTGGTTGCATCACTGCCTTGTATGGCAACTGTTCGGCCTCCGACCACAAGGCACTACAGAGGGTAGTGTGAACGGCTCAGTACATCACTGGGGCCAAGCTTTCTGCCACCCAGGACCTCTATACCAGGCGGTGTCAGAGGAAGGCCCTAAAAATTGTCAAGGACTCCAGCCACCCTAGTCATAGACTGTTCTCTCTGCTACCGCACGGCAAGCGGTACCGGAGCGCCAGGTCTAGGTCCAAGAGGCTTCTAAACAGCTTCTTACCCTAAGCCATAAGACTCCTGAACTTCTAGTAAAATGGCTACAGAGACTATTTGCAGTGCCCCCCCCCGCCCCCAATCTATTCATAGTCACTTTAATAACTCTGCATAAATGTACTGTACATACTACCTCACCTATCCAGTGCCCCCGCAGACTGATTCTGTATCGGTACCACCCTGTATATAGTCTCTGTAATGTTATTTTACTGCTGCTCTAATTACCTGTTACTTTTATCTCTTATTCTTATCCATATTTTTTAAAAACTGATTGTTGGTTAGGGGGCCCATAAGTAAGCATTTCACTGTAAGGTCTACACCTGTTGTATTTGGCGCATGTGACTAATAAAATTGTATTTTATTTGAACGGAAACATTGGTTCCAAACTACTGAGCTCCAGATGCACTAGTAGCTAGCTACCACATCCGACAACATATCACATGCCAGTGACCACACCATGACACACTGACCACACTGTTAGACCTATGGAACTAACAAGCCCTCATCAGCCAACCATGATCGGCCAGGGGAACACTTGTGACCAATTAGAGGCTGAGGAGCAGGAGTGGACGTGGCGAAATCATCCCACTGGGCTGCTGCTAAATGGACAGGCTGTCAGCAAGGAGACGGCCAGAGACACTCAATGAATTCTCACACTGTAGTACACACACACGTTTACACACACACACACACACACCCTCTTGAACAATCTCTGAGCTCCACTCAAGCTGAGAGTGGACCGTCCCAACACAGCTTCCTTACATCCCAACACGACAGGGGGCACAGGATCTATTCCACTGGATCCCACCACAACAAGCTGGTGCTCATTTGTCCAAATGGGTTTGGACATTGGTTTAAGTGCGTGTGGGGAGTTGGGGGGGGATTGTGTGTGTGTGAGTGTATGCTTGTGTGTCCGTAAGTGTGTGTGTTAGTGTCCCTGTGTGTATTATGTGTGTGTTAAGAAGGGGGTGTATGGTTTCAGTAGCTTAGAGTCCAGCCCTTGCTGACCATATGTCTGCACTGCAGGGAGTTGAATGGGGGGCTATACAATCTGCCAGGGAATTGAGAATGTCAATACTCAGTGAATAGGCCTATGTTCCGTGGTCGAAGGGTTAAGTGCAGCCTCTGTCCCGGGGCAGCCCCACCGGGACAGACATCTTAGAGCCTCGTGCCTGATCCTGAGGTACAAGCAACTTTACAGCTTTTCAATGGGGAAGTCTGATAATATTCCCTATTTTCTCTCTCTCTCCTACTCTCCTGCATCTCTCCCTCACCTAATCCCCCCCCACTCTCTCTCTCTCCTACTCCCCTGCCTCTCTCCCTCACCTACTCCCCCCCACTCTCTCTCTCTCAGGACTTGAGGAATGTTTAAGGACCACTCTAGGCTAGGCCAGTCTATCTGTTGCCTTATAGAGGGTGCCAAATCTCATTTCAGGGTTTTGCTTGTTGACTTTTCTTCTGCCTTCAACACAATCCACCCTTAGATTCTGGCACAGAGACTCATTAGGGACTTCTCCTTAGATGGGGGGCTGGTTTTGTGGCTGTTAGACACCCTGAGCCAGAGGTCACAGCGGGTTAAAGTAGGTCCCCACGTGTGGGACATACACACCACCAACACAGGCTATCCTCAGGGATGTGTTTTCTTCCCACTCCTGTACATCTTGTACAATAATAGTTGTTCTAGTTCCCATCCTGACAGACACCTCGGTAAGTTCGCTGATGACACTGCCTTGATAACCATGTTACATGATGACGAGGAACACCATGGCCTGGTCCCAAATGACTTTGTAGAATGGTGTGACAAATCACACTTGGTCCTCAATACCAACAAGACCAAAGAGATGTCCATAGACTTCAGGAAGCGTACAACACCTACCTCTGCAACATCTATCAGAGGTCAGAACTAGAGGTCGACTGATTATGATTTTTCAACGCCGATACCGATTATTGGAGGACAAAAAAAGCAGATACTGATTAATCGGCCGATTTTTAAAATGTATTTGTAATAATGACAATTACAACAAAACTGAATGAACACTTATTTAAAAAAATCTATTTAGCCTCAAATAAATAATGAAACGTTCAATTTGGTTTAAATAATGAAAAACAAAGTGTTGGGGAAGAAAGTAAAAGTGCAATATGTGCCATGTAAGAAAGCTAATGTTTAAGTTCCTTGCTCAGAACATGAAAACATATGAAAGTTGGTGGTTCCTTTTTACATGAGTCTTCAATATTCCCAGGTAAGAAGTTTTAGGTTGTAGTTATTATAGGAATTATAGGACTATTTCTCTCTATACCATTTGTATTTCATTAACCTTTGACTATTAGATGTTCTTATAGGCACTTTAGTATTGCCAGTGTAACAGTATAGCTTCCGTCCCTCTCCTCGCTCCTCCCTGGGCTCGAACCAGGAACACAACGACAACAGCCACCCTCGAAGCAGCATTACCCATGCGGAGCAAGGGCAACAACCACTCCAAGTCTCAGAGCGAGTGACATTTGAAACGCTATTCGCGCGCACCCCGCTAACTACCTAGCCATTTCACATCACATCGTTACACCAGCCTAATCAGCCTGCTGCTGCCGTCCATCGCTCAGTCAGACTGCTCTATCAAATAATAGACTTAATTATAACATAATAACACACAGAAATGCGAGCCGTAGGTCATTAATATGGTCTAATCCGGAAACTATCATCTCGAAAACAAGACGATTATTCTTTCAGTGAAATACGGAACCGTTCCATATTTTATCTGACGGGTGGCATCCATCAGTCTAAATATTCCTGTTACACTGCACAATCTTCAATGTTATGTCATAATTATGTAAAAATCGTGTGACGAGGGTGGTTTGTTTAGTTTTTGTATTGTCTAGGGGTTTTTGTATGTCTAGGGGTTTTTGTGTATCTAGGTGTTTATATGTCTATGGTTGCCTAGATTGGTTCTCAATCAAAGAATTATCGTTCTCTCTGATTGGGGACCATATTTAGGTAGCCATATTCCTTGGGTATTATGTGGGTTGTTAGTCTATGTTTAGTTGCCTGTTCTGCACTTCTCATATTAGCTTCACGGTTCATTTTATTGTTTTGTATAGTTTGTTCAGTGTTCTCTCTTTCATTAAAGAAGATGTACGCTTACCACGCTGCGCCCTGGTCTCCTTTATATGACGACTGTGACAAATTACAATTTAGTAATTAAACACTAGTGATAGATGTGCAGAAGATGAATGTGCAGGTAGAGATACTGGTGTGCGAAGGAGCAAAAATAATAATAATAATAATAACATTATGGGGATGAGGTAGATGGATGGGCTATTTACAGATGGGCTATGTACAGGTGCAATGATATGTGAGCTGCTCTGACAGCTGTTGCTTAAAGTTAGTGAGGGAGATATGAATCTCAAGCTTCAGTGATTTTCACAATTCATTCCAGTCATTGGCAGCAGAGAACTGGGAGGAAAGGCGGCCAAAGTAGGAATAGGCTTTATGGGTGACCTGTGAAATTTACATGCTGGAGCACGTGCTACGGGTGGGTGCTGCTATGGTAAGCAGTGAACCGAGATAAGGTGGGGCTTTACCTAGCAAAGACTTATAGATGACCTGGAGCCAGTGGGTTTGGCGACGAATATGAGGCGAGGGCCAGCCATCGAGAGTATACAGGTCTCAGTGGTGGGAAGTACATGGGACTTTGGTGACAAAACGGATGGCACTGTGATAAACCACATCCAATTTGCTAAGTAGAGTGTTGAAGGCTATTTTGTAAATGGCATCGCCGAAGTCAAGTATTGGTAGGATAGTCAGTTTTACGAGGGTATGTTTGGCAGCATGAGTGAAGGATGCATTGTTGAGAAATAGGAAGCCGATTCTGGAATTAATTTTGGATTGGAGATGCTTAATGTGAGTCTGGAAGGAGAGTTTACAGTCTAACCAGACACCTAGGTATTTGTAATTGTCCACATATTCTACGTCAGAACCGTCCAGAGTAGTGATGCTGGACAGGCAGGCAGGTGCGGGCAGCGATCGGTTGAAGAGCATGCATTTAGTTTTACTTGCATTTAAGAGCAGTTGGAGTCCACGGAAGGAGAGTTGTATGGCATTGAAGCTCGTCTGGAGGTTTGCTAACACAGTGTCCAAAGAAGGGCCAGAAGTATACAGAGTGGTGTCGTCTGCATAGAGGTGGATCAGAGAATCACCAGCAGCAAGAGCGACATCATCGATGTCATTGATGTATACAGAGAATAGAGTCGGCCCGAGAACCCTGTGGCACCCCAATAGAGACTGCCAGAGGTCCGGACAACAGGCCCTCGGATTTGACAAACTGAACTCTGTCTGCGAAGTAGTTGGTGAACCAGGCGAGGCAGTCACTTGAGAAACCAAGGCTGTTGAGTCGGCCGATAAGAATGTGGTGATTGACAGAGTCGAAAGCCTTGGCCAGGCCGATGTATACATCTGCATAGTATTGTCTTTTATTGATGGCGGTTATAATATTGCTTATGACCTTGAGTGTGGCTGAGGTAAATCCATGGTCAGCTCGGAAACCAGATTGCATAGTGGAGAAGGTACGGTGGGATTCGAAATGGTCGGTGATCTGTTTGTTAGCTTGGCTTTTGAAGACCTTAGAAAGGCAGGGTAGGATAGATATAGGTCTGTAACAGTTTGGGTCTAGAGTGTCTCCCCCTTTGAAGAGGGGGATGACCGCGGCAGCTTTCCAATCTTTGGGGATCTCAGACGATACGAAAGAGGTTGAACAGGCTAGTAATAGTGGATGCAAAAATTGCGGCGGATAATTTTAGAAAGAGAGGGTCCAGATTGTCTAGCCCAGCTGATCTGTAGGGTCCAGATTTTGCAACTCTTTCAAAACATCAGCTATCTAGAATTGGGTGAAGGAGAAATGGGGGGGGTTCTGTGGGAGGTGCATGGCTGTTGACTGGGGTAGGGGTTGCCAGGTGGAAAGCATGGCCAGCCGTAGAAAAATGCTTGTTGAAATTCTCAATTATCGTGGATTTATCGGTGGTGACAGTGGGGGGCTATTCGATGCTAATTCAGTACGCCACATGATGTTTTTGTGCTGGTCAAGGGCAGAAAGGTCTGGAGTGAACCAAGGGCTATATCTGTTCCTGGTTATACATTTTTTGAATGGGGCGTGCTTATTTAAGATGGTGAGGAACCACTTTTAAAGAATAACCAGGCATCCTCTACTGACGGAATGAGGTCAATATCCTTCTAGGATCCCCGGGCCCGGTCGATTAGAAAGACCTGCTCGCTGAAGTGTTTAAGGGAGCGTAGAGATTGTAGAGGAATACAAATATCTGGGTGTCCTCTTGGACAATAAGCTTCAGTGGAGTAAATGTACAGACCTGATCTACAAAAAGAGTCAACAGAGACTGTACTTTCTCAAAAAGCTGGGATCTTTTAATTTTAATTGTACTATACTGACTCTGTTTTACAAATATTACATTGAGACTATATTTACTTTTTGTATTGTTTGTTGGTTTGGCAATGCCACTGTCAGCCAGAGAAATATGCTGAGAAGGATTATCACCACAGCAAACAGACAGGCTTGGATAAGATTTTTAATGTCAGGGCCCTTCACAAGGCTCACAAAATAATCTTAGACCCAAGCCACCCCCTATATCCGGACTTAAACTACTCCCTCTGGTTGCAGGTATAGAGCACCCCTCTGCAGGAAAAACAGAACAAGACAATCATTTTTGCCAGGTGTGATATCCCTCCTAAATAGCTCAGGCTAATGTTCCTATCGACCCATTAAGGCCAGCAGACTAGTCTCCTTTTATTGGTATGCAACTGTTAAGAAAGTTGTATTGTCACTTTGTTTTGTTTTGTATTTAAACACCACCTTAAGTGTGTACATGACACTGCAACAAAATTTCACCATGGGGACAATAAAGTCAGTAAAGTAAAATAAAGTTAGTTCCTGTCCTAGACTTGCCTGACTCTGCTGGCCATCCACTTGTCCTGCTGGCTCAGTCTGTAGAGAGAGAGACCTATCTGGAAAAGAGAAACTACTCTCTCGCATCCACTGCATGGAGCTACAACTCCAGAACAATGCTGAAGGAAGGTCCATCCTGGGATCAGTTAGATCCACGCAGAAAAGAAGAGGAACTTGACTGTTCATACAGACTACATCTGGACGCACACCAACCCTTTAGTTGATGGCTTTACTATTTATCATTGTGTGTTGTGTGAATGTGCTGATGCAGTACATTTCTGTAAATATGTGTATAATTGTGTACATGAGTATGGGGGCTTCCTCAAGACACCAGGCCAGTAATCCACTGTATCCTCCACCCAAACCTTCCAGCAGCTGTCACTCTGAAACAGAGAGCGCCTTTATGAGACAAATCTACTGTTCAGTACAGGACAGTACAGCCCACATGCCAGAGCACCAGGGCCCATTAAAGACCAGCAGTCAGTTTATCCCGGACTGCGAGCTAAGAGCTACTATATATCCATGGATCTCCTGCGGTTAGCGATAGAGTTACGCTTAGCACGCTAACACCCATAATAAAAGCTTTGTGTGACAGAAAAGCTATACATTGATTTGTTTTTAGGGTGTTATGTTTTGTTTTTCTCCCTCATGCTTGGCGGGCCAGAAACGTGTTATTATTGTGTAATAGGCAATCAGAACCAAGCACCTGAAAAGATGAAGCCTCTTTACGTTGCCCATCGATTCTAACTCAGTCTGGCTAATAGGAGACAGTCGTTTCCCTAGCCTACACAGCTGCAGTGCAGGTGTCCACACAGAGAGAGTGTGTGTGTGTTTGATGGGTCTGGCAACAAGTCTATATCTGGTGTTTGTGTGTGTGGCGTGTGAAGAAAACCATGCCATGGTTTTGCTCCAGGAACATTTATTTTCTCAAAGATCTTGAACCATATTGAAGAGCTCAATTGGAATGCATCTCACCTCAAGCTCTATTCTCTATGTTGTGCTTGTGATGGAGGGAGCAGAGTGGGCTATTGATCTCAACCCATCTATCTGTGGTTTTCATTGCGCTTATCAAAAATTTGATAAACGACAGATCCTGAAGGTCCCAAAAACAAACAAGCAATTATCTACGAGGCTGAGTAAAACAACACACCAATAAAATACTCTACATGTTAAGATTAACCATGTGGGTTTAGCCTACCTAACGGAAATGCAAGGGCACAAATGTGGAATAACAGCAGCACTCAGTTTAGAAATGTGAGTCCAAAGCATTCCTTTGCCTTACTGAAATACCAAGCAGATCTTTGGGTAGGCACCCCGAGGTAGGAATCGTGTGGTCCGTACAATCCTACATCTTTTTTTTAATACACCCTTTAATCTGAATGTGGTAGCCCTACGGGGGGATGGTGTCAACATTTCAGAATGCCCCAGCCACAACATTTGGTGCCACACACAGACAGACTTTGTGCCACACACAGACAGGCAGACAGACTTGTCAATCACCACAGAAAACAATTATGTCTCAGACATACAGACAGACAAGCAGAGACATCAGACATGTTGTCACTTCCCTGCACATGGCTATACACATCTGTAGGGCTACAGTTTGGGCTGCAAATTTCCAGGAACTTTCAATAAATTCAAATCAAATCAAAGTTTATTTGTCACATGCGCCGAATACAACAGGTGTAGACCTTACAGTGAAATGCTTACTTACAGGCTCTAACCAATGGTGCGGGGAAAAAAGTGTGTGTGTGTGTGTAGGTAAGTAAAGAAATAAAACAACAGTAAAAAGACATTTGAAAAAAGAGTAGCAAGGCTATATACAGACACCTGTTAGTCAGGCTTATTGAGGTAGTATGTACATGTAGGTATCGCTAAAGTGACTATGCATATATGATGAACATAGAGTAGCAGAAGCGTAAAAAGAGGCGTTGGCGGGTGGTGGGACACAATGCAGATAGCCCGGTTAGCATTGGTTGGTCGGGCCAATTTAGGTAGTATGTAAATGAATGTATAGTTAAAGTGACAATGCATATAAGATAAAAATGAGAGTAACAGCAGAGTAAAAGGGGGGGGGGGGGGGCACACAATGCAAATAGTCCGGGTAACCATTTGATTACCTGTTCAGGAGTCTTATTGCTTGGGGGTAAAAACTGTTGGGAAGCCTTTTTGTCCTAGACTTGGCACTCCGGTACCGCTTGCCATGCGGTCGTAGAGAGAACAGTCTATGACTGGGGTGGCTGGGGTTTTTGATAATTTTTAGGGCCTTCCTCTGACACTGCCTGGTGTAGAGGTCCAGCTTTGCCCCAGGGATGTACTGGGCCGTACGCACTACCCTCTGAAGTGCCTTGCGGTCGGAGGCCGAGCAATTGCCGTACCAGGCAGTGAACGGTCAGGATGCTCTCGATGTTGCAGCTGTAGAACCTTTTGAGGATCTCAGGACCCATGCCAAATCTTTTTAGTTTCTTGAGGGGCAATAGGCTTTGTAGTGCCCGCTCCACGACTGTCTTGGTGTGTTTGGACCAATCTAGTTTGTTGTTGATGTGGACACCAAGGCATTTGTAGCTCTCAACCTGCTCCACTACAGCCCCGTCGATGAGAACGGGGACGTGCTCGGTGCTCCTTTTCCTGTTGTCCACAATCATCTTCTTAGTCTTGGTTACTTTGAGGGATAAATTGTTATTCTGGCACCACCCGGCCAGGTCTCTGACCTCCTCCATATAGGCTGTCTCGTCGTTGAGGGTGATCAGGCCTACCACTGTTGTGTCGTCAGCAAACTTAATTATGGTGTTGGAGTCGTGCCTGGCCATGCAGTCGTGGGTGAATAGGGAGTACAGGAGGGGACTGAGCACGCACCCCTGGGGAGTGCCAGTGTTGAGGATCAGCGTGGCAGATGTGTTGCTATCAACCCTCACCACCTGGGGGCGGCCTGTCAGGAAGTCCAGGATCCAGTTGCAGAGGGAGGTGTTTAGTCCCAGGGTCCTTAGCTTGGTGATGAGCTTTGAGGGTACTATGGTGTTGAACGCTGAGCTGTAGTCAATGAACAGCATTCTCATATTGGTGTTCCTTTTGTCCAGGTGGGAAAGGGCAGTGTGG
Organism: Oncorhynchus gorbuscha; assembly: GCF_021184085.1. NCBI lineage: Eukaryota > Metazoa > Chordata > Actinopteri > Salmoniformes > Salmonidae > Oncorhynchus > Oncorhynchus gorbuscha. Next base: position 76,235,573 of record NC_060182.1, on the reverse strand, counting down.
AGTGCAATAGAGATGGCATCATCTGTGGATCTGTTTGGGCGGTATGCAAATTGGAGTGGGTCTAGGGTTTCTGGGATAATGGTGTTGATGTGAGCCATTACCAGCCTTTCAAAGCACTTCATGGCTACGGATGTGAGTGCTACGGGTCTGTAGTCATTTAGGCTGGTTGCCTTTGTGTTCTTGGGCACAGGGACTATGGTGGTCTACTTGAAGCATGTTGGTATTACAGACTCAATCAGGGATATGTTGAAAATGTCAGTGGAGACACCTGCCAGTTGGTCAGCACATGACCGGAGCACACATCCTGGTAATCCGTCTGGCCCCGCAGCCTTGTGTATGTTGACCTGTTTAAATTCCCTGGTTTTCCATAAATCCTGGTTGGACAAATCTGGATTTCCTGCTTATTCCCTCCTGATCCGGGCTACATCCAACCGGGATTTTGGGAAAACCAGGGAATTTTGCAACCTTATCTACAGACTGTGGTGTTTGTCGAAGTTAACTGCTCAAAGTTATTACCATTGTATCTTCAGAAAAATGTATAAAGACATGGTGACATTTTATTTTTTTACGTAAAAAAAACCCATCCTCTACTCAAGAAACCTGCAGCCAGCCCACACAAACTACTAGTTGTTGTGGCTAACATTGTCCTTTGTGTGCAGTGTACCACCCTGCGGCCCTTGTCATTGTGGCCAGGCACATGGACTTTGACTGTGTGCTAGCTCCTTCAGGCTACCCAGGCTGGCTTCGCAGTTTTCCTTCCCCTTGGCAGTTTTATACAGTGGGGGAGACCGTGTTAGGATGTCTCTGGGGCTTCCGTCACTGTGGCCTCTAGTTTAAAATCCATGGGGGCTGATACGATTGTCATGTTTTGAATCTTTTTGAAAGTGTTCTTATTTGTGTTTCTTCAAAAAAAGGTTTTATTTTCTACAACTGTGAATACCAGCAACTATCATATCAGACATGTATCACAGACATGTTGGTGCTTCCATGTATTCCTTTAAGTAGCCTCTACGACTCTGAGAATGGAATTCTTCTCTCTGGTTTTGTAGGCTCACTTTTTGTGAACAGTCCCATCACAAGTCAGACTGTTGAATAAACGTTGAACGTACTTTAGCTGTTGTCTGCTGATTTTGTTCTTATATGTATCCACACATAATTGTTTATTAACCCGACCTTCAGTACACTGGTTGTATTTTCAATGCTAACGCAAGCAACTTGCGTATGTCAACAATGGCCGAGTTTAACCGAAGCACAGACCAAACTTTGTCCAATGCAATCAGCTGGAAAATTTCACAAGCACTGCCATCTGATTGCAAGGGAGTGCACTTTGGTCGACAACATTCGGTTACATTCCGCTATTGTTTAGGTATTGTGCGTCACGTGTAATGCGTCAGGAGATGGAAACCAATGCTCCAGCACATTGGCTAACCGGGCTATCTGCATTGTGTCCCGCCACCCACCACCCACCACCCCTCTTTTAAGCTACTGCTACTCTCTGTTCATCATATATGCATAGTCACTTTAACCATATCTACATGCACATACTACCTCAATCAGCATGACTAACCGGTGTCTGTATGTAGCCTCGCTACTTTAATAGCCTCACTACTGTATATAGCCTGTCTTTTTACTGTTGTTTTATTTCTTTACTTACCTATTGTTCACCTAATACCTTTTTTTGGACTATTGGTTAGAGCCTGTAAGTAAGCATTTCACTGTAAGGTCTACCTACACCTGTTGTATTTGGCGCAAGTGACAAATAAACTTTGATTTGATTTGAATACAAGCAACAGAAACTACCGGTACCGTAAAAAGTTGAGTAAGCAACACTTTCCTGTGGTTACCCTATCTCCACTTCCACTTCGCTTGTAGAGACTAATGCATATTTTTTTACAGTGACTTCTTTCAGACTGATATCATGGAGTAACCATGGCAACAGTCTGATTTATAGACAATGCTTTATAAGGCTTCATGATGAAGCAGGTTATTGTGTGGTGTATGCAGCCCTCTTATGGCTGATTGTATGAATTGCAGCCAAATTGCAGCTCGAGCAGAGCTCCATTAAAAGTTTGTTTGTTCATTCTTTTGTGTATTTTTCCATCTCTTAAAGTATTTAGTCAAACATCTAATCCGAGGGTGACTGAGTATTGTCAGTAAACAGTAAGCTTCTAGAACGCTCCAGTGCTAGAAAGCCACTAGGTTCATTTGTTAATCTTTAATTACACTACAGGATATGGGACATCTCTATATCTAAGTTGAGGCTGAGGCAGGGACAGACTGGTCCATTTTAGCCCAGTAGGCCTGTCTAACTTGGGGGTTTTGTGCAAAATAATAATTATCTGGCTAATAATAGGGCCCTCAATGAATAGGTAAACATATACTTCTATAATTGTATTTCCAATAAAACTTTCTCCATTTCTGACTAACTATACCTCTGACAGAAAGGTATTTTATACATGTTTTACCTTTATTTCAACAGGGAGCCTTGCATTTGACAATTGACACATTTGATAGAATACAAGCAATAGTTAGAATAAACAAAAATCCGAAATACAATCATTGATAAATTCTACATCTCTCAGCTACCAGGTCTTCAATAAATACCTTAAACTGCCTGAGCGGCACCAGAACATCCTTTTCAAGGAGATTTGGAGATTGTTCCAGCAGTGGGCCGCATCAAAACTAAAAGCGGATCTACACAATTCGGTGAAGTCCTTAGGAACCTCAAGACTTAACCTACCCTGTCAACGTGTTTAGTAACTCATGTCTTTATACTTAAACAATGAAGTGAGGTATGTTGGAAGCTTGTCCAGTAGAGCTTTGTAACAAAGGTAAATAAGTAACAATGTGACCAACGGGACTTTAATAAGAACCAGCCAACCTTTTGATACTGGATGCAGTGATGCATATTAAAATTATCACCAGAGATAGGGCGCTATGATAGACAGCATACAAAGGTTTAAGAGTAGTGGCTGCTGCATTCCGATAAATTATGTCGCCATATTCAAGAACTGGCAGGGAAATTGTCAAAGACCCCAGTCACCTGAGTGGCTCCAGAGTGATGTAGAGGTCTAAGGCACTGCATCTCAGTGCAAGAGGCATCACTAAAGTCCCTGTTTCAAATCCAGACTGTATCACATTCGGCCGTGATTGGGAGTCATATAGGGTGGCGCACAATTGGCCCAGCGTCGCCTGAGTTTGGCTGGGGTAAGCCGTCAATGTAAATAAGAATTTGTACTTAACTGACATGCCTAGTTAAATTTAAAAAATATAAAAAACACTGTTCTCTCTGCTACCGCACGGCAAGCAGTACCGGAGCGCCAAGTCTAGGTCCAAAAGGTTCCTAACAGGTCCTACACCCAAGCCATAAAACAGCTGAACAATTCATCAAATGGCAACCCAGATTATTTACATTGACCCCCCCCCCCCCCCACACCTTTTGTTTTTACCATTTCTGCTACTCGCTGTTTATTATCTATTATCTCGATTTACCTGTACCCCTGCACATGTACTCGGTAGTTCAATGAGTTCGGAGGAGATTTGGATTGTGGATAGAATCTTAAATTTGCACTAAAATTAAGCCCAGAGATGAGGCAGTATAATTAGAGTTTGTGTCACAATTGGCGTGCTAAGCCAACCATAATCATATTACAAATAACATATTCAAAGTCTGTTTCTTGGGTTTTCAAACGTGAATCCATGTCCAAACAAATGGATTTGATGGATGTGTCTGAATGTCCCCACTAACTGGGTCTGTGAATGAAAATACCAGAAGAGTTTGGAAGCTGTTCCTGCACATTTGGTTATCCTTTTATACAAAAAATGATTGGCCTACTATATTAGCACATATACATGAAATACATAATCACATCATCTATTTTTTATTTTTTTATTTCACCTTTATTTAACCAGGTAGGCTAGTTGAGAACAAGTTCTCATTTGCAACTGCGACCTGGCCAAGATAAAGCAAAGCAGTGTGAACAGACAACACAGAGTTACACATGGAGTAACACTTTTAATTATGAAAACGTTTTTAGGTATTCAAAACTAATATAAACAATTTGCTGTGCACTTCATTGACTACAATACACCACAAACTGGGGGAGGAATTCCGCAAAGTTTATTGATGTATGTATTTATTTTACTAGCGCCGAGGATAAAACTCACAGATAGATACTGCCACTACGGTAGAAGTCAGAACAGCAGTGTGGGAACCTTAAATAAGTAATACTGATTCCATCCGAGCGTTATTGAGAGACGGACACAGTTGTTGTTTATTTTGAACATTGTTTTCACGTAATCGACATTTTTCGACGTTTTTGTACCACACTAGCATCGATTTTACTTGTATTTCTTATTCTTGAGAATTACCATCAACTGGACTCGTGCATGGTGACTATTTTAAACATTTATCCTGGTGAAACTGGCAAATTAAACATTATGTAATGTTAGCTAGATAAGCTAGCGAGTAGCGCTATCCTTTTCAGTTTGCCATTCTAGCTTGAATGTTACGTTAGCTAGCTAACTCAGTCCTAATATGTGTTGACTGCAAGTTAGGCCTATTTTATGTTACATAGGAGTTTGATATATATATAGCTATGAATGTAACGTTAGCTAGCTATCCCGTAATATGTAGCTAGCTACGTCTCAACAGGCCTATTTTATGTTACTTACTGTAAGGGAGTTTTATTAATCAAGTGAAATATTTTATTACGAAATCGCGCTAAAAGAGCCATGAATGGATTTGCAATATTTTTTGTTGCTCATGCTAGGTTGAAGAATGCCGTTGTTTTTGATTCAATCAATTATACATGACACCTTTTCTATGTGTATTTACCCACATCATATTTGATCTTTTTTCCTAGATTGCTCAATGAAGGAGAATCATCAAGCATTTGTCGAACATCACAGGAACGAAGAAGACGACGACAATGCATCAGTGCAGCGTTTGTTGTAAAGGTTTCCCGAGTGCCTCTAAACTCCAGAGACACTATCTCATACACACAGGCCAAAAGCCATTTACCTGTTTGGTTTGTGGCAAAGCCTTTAGACAATCTGTACATTTAAAGAAGCACTCCGAGACCCACACAGCAAATTACCACAATTGGAGTCCACCCACAGACAGTTTGCAACATACTATACCAGTACCTATAAACCCTGATCCATCTCTTGAGAGATCTGGACATGATTTAATTACAGATACCCCACTGTTGCCTGCAGCATATTTTCAAAGAGATGGGACCATGGAGAGGACACCACCAGAACTGTACACTACAGCCTCAGAGATCAAACCGCAACTTGAACTTATCTCACCTGGTGATAATGGTTTATTTAGCAGCCAACAAAACACCCAGCCAGGAGGCCATTTCTTCACAGATTTGCTGCATGATAACATGATTGTCTCTGATGGAATGGAGAACAGTGCATGGCACACAGATGATGTCTACACATGTACAGTGTGCTTGATGTGTTTTAGTTCCCCTCACCAGCTTCAGAGGCACTTACCAGTTCACAGTCAGCCAAAACCTTTTGAGTGTAACATTTGTGGGAAGGCCTTCAGACTAAGGGCCCATTTGAAAATGCACTCTCAAATACATGAACGCAGGCCTACTGGATTTTCTAAGACTATCCCCATTCTAGGGTCTCAGCAAAGCTCTTTCAGAGGTAGAATGAGGGTGAACCACGAATGTCCAACCTGCTCAAAGACTTTCTGTTCTCCATCCAAACTAAAGCGTCATTTTCTTACTCACACTGGCCAGAAGCCTTTTTCCTGTGAGGACTGTGGGAAAACATTCAGGCAGGTGTCACACCTGAAAACCCACCTATATGCCTCGCATAATAAATCAAATCTCCAAAATGTGTGTACCAAACAAAAAGAAAAGCGAATAGATGCTAGGAACACAAATGTAGATATGGAACTACAGTGTGAAATAAGCGTCGGTGCCCCGCAGCACCTGGACAAGTTAGAAAAGTCTTCGCTTCCTGTCAAAGTAGAGCCGAATGCTAGTGGTACCAGTCAATTTGAGTGTAGCATTTGCTCAAAAACATTCAGCAGTTCAATTAGACACAGGCAGCATTACATGATGCATAAAGAAGTAAGACCCTTTCAGTGCCGTGTCTGCGGCAGAACCTTCCGTCTTTCGACCCATTTAAAGAGGCACCAAGTCAGTCATAAGAACCAAGATGAATCTCAGAACACAAGTCAGGTGGATGATCCAAGGGGTGCCGTGTCTGTGTCGAAGACTGAACATGCTTACCAAAATTCAGACAAAGGTATGACTTCTCCAGAGCCTAATGAATCGAAAGCTCTTGAACTCAATATTATTGTTAAACCAGAGCACTGGAAGCTGAATGTGAAAGATGATAAAGACATTCCAGTTTCCACTCTGCAGGAACCTGAATCAACTGGAAAATCTCACCTGAAGACGGCGGTATTTGGTCAAACCAGCAGCCAATGTAAGATCAGCCAGAAAGCAAAGAATCAGCAACTGAACCATCAGTGTCTTGCATGCCTTAAATGTTTCCCTTCTCCATCCAAACTGCAGAGGCATATGTTGACCCATACTGGTCAAAGACCCTTTGGGTGCCACACGTGTGGGAAGCGATTTCGCCAGCCAACACATTTGAGGATCCACTCCCACACTCATCTGTGGTCCAAAAATGGAAAGCAAAGATATGCTCCACGTTCTAGACCTCCATCACTTCGAATTACTGAACACCGAGAGTCTCCAGTGGGTGTCCAATTTCAGGAAAAGCTTCCTGAAAAGCACAATTCTGATAGGAACGTTCACCTCAAGTCCCCTACAGAGAAACAGCCAGGTCAAGGCAGTACTTTTGCTTGTGGACACAATGAAAGCAATAGAAAAATGCATTGGTTTCAGCATTCAACTTCCTCCCTATCCAAGCCTCAACTCCCTCTCCAAATGCCACCAGAAACAACACTGAATCAAAGTGGCCACTTGCAATTGAAAAATCAAGCAATGCCTTCAACGGGAAAAGTTAGTGATGCCCCTTTCCTGAGTACAGGTCCAGAATTGGCTTTGAAAGGCGCTGACGCTATCTCTGTGGGGAGTACAAGCCAGACGAAACACCAGTGTTTGCTATGTTTCAAATATTTCCCATCTGCCTCTAAACTACAAAGACATAACCTTGTACACACTGGCTTAAGACCATTCCAATGCCTGGCATGTGGAAAAACGTTCAGACAGGCCACACACCTGAAAGTCCACGAGGGAACTCACAAGTGGAGACCCTTCAGACCTGCCTCTCGACAGGGAAATAGAATGAAAGTAAGAAGGCCGCAACAACTTCAGTACCCTAAAGTCTGTGTTCAAGTTCCTGTAACGAGTTCTATGAAAGCAGAGACATTCCATTCAAATGGTGTGAATGAATGGAGACCATTCCAGGACAATTTTGAGGATACCTGTAGTAATCAACCAAAGGCACAACAGGACAACAACATTAACAGCACTTCTAAACAGTCCATACCAAACAAGGTGACCTGTGCTAAAAGAAAAGCACACCTGTGCACGATTTGTCAGAAGGGCTTTGACACACCATCAAAACTATCTAGACACTTTCTCATACACACTGGGATAAGACCATTCAAATGCAGTTTATGCACTAAAACTTTCAGACAGCCGTGCCACTTGAGAAGTCATGAACGACGAACACATGAGATTAAAACATGTAGTGATGTCCAGGATAACAGCACATTTAGGGACCCTGACCATGAAACTCTTGCCTCTGCTCACGGAAATACACTGAGAGACATGCCACAGTCCTACAAAGACAGTTCTGATCACTGCTCAGTCACTGATGAGGGTTTAGGTCATTCTTCAGAGGCAAGAGACCCAAGCTTTGTGGCAATACAAGACATAAGCCTACCAAATGATAATATGGAATCTGGGAGTAGACAAAGCGAGGACTATTGGTGCACTGAGTGTCACAGTAATTTCTTGTCCCCATCTGAACTTGCTACTCATCTTATTGTTCACAGACATGCCCTAAACAATGAGATGACAGGTCATAATTCATTGCAACAGGAAATGGGGGGTCACATGCATTCTATGCAAATGGAATTTCAAACCAATCAAGTCATAGCAGATGCAGACAGTCATAATGTTATCCAAAATGAGAGGCTTGATCATTACTGGCGTGAACCAATTCACATGTCATTTCAGTGTGATAAATGCATCACATCTTTTGAAACAGAAAGGGATCTTCAACTCCATAAATGTGCCTCAAGAAATCAAATTGAGGTTACTCAGTCAAGCACATATCGGTGTGCAATTTGTTTCAAGGATTTCAAGACTCCTTCCAAACTCCAGAGACATTATGTCACCCACACAGGCGAGAGGCCATTCCAGTGTAAAATGTGTGAGAAGACTTTCACACAAGCGTCTCATCTAAAAACCCACCAGCGCACACACAAATCAGACATGGACTAAACATATATTTCTGTTTTTATTGACCTATATCTAATATGATTTCTTTCTCATCTTTTCTCCGTTTAGTTTAATATGCCCACCTCACTATTCAGAAAGGACAAAATTACCATATTAATGATTTAATAAACTGCCTTGTGTTGTAATTGAAATGATTGTGAAATTACTGTTGTGAAGCCAAGCCATTTGTGGAATCGTATAACAGTGTGCTTGTTATTTATTGGTTATTTATCACCTGTATACCTGCCATAATTTGCTGTTATTAATCCAAGTTTTAGATGACATATTCAGAACAAATAAATGTATAAGTAAAAGTATTTCTCTGCGATTTTATCTTGATTAGTCAATTGAGTTATGCAGAATTCTACTTGACATCATAACTGGTTACTTAATCATTAACATGCTATCTTGATACACTCTAAAAAGTAGGGGTTCAACAAGGGTTCTTATTTGAAGAACGTTAGGGTTCTTGGCACTGAAAATGGTACCCAAAGGTTTTTCCAAGAACCCCATAGGTGGGGTTTATCGAGGAACCTCCTTAGTTGGTGGGGGTTCGTGCAGGAACCCAGCTCCCCAATTGAAACATTTGGATTTGAAAGGGTAGCAGGTGCAGGCACTTAACTGAAAAATGTAAAGATCTCAATTTAAGAGAAGGTTTGTCCCTTGTATGATCTAAATTGATATTGTTTTATGACGATCGATCTTTTCATATTTATGCAAATCTTTCTAAAAACAGAAAAGGGACACAATTCAATGGATATCAATCAACAAAGAGTTAAGAATATGTTGAAGGCTTGGGTGCAGATGACTGAACTGCTCACTTTTGTGTCTGCAGGTATTCAGAAAAGGAGGCATACAAAGGTATGTCAATCGGTATTGGTATGTTATGCAGATCACATTACCTCGTCAATGAATATCCCATAGGCCTCTATATTATGGACACGGTATGTGTATGAAAACAATTATCAAAACATTTTTTTTCATTCACATTCACCACAAAAACCAAGGTACGAATACCGTTAGGTGCATGTTTTGTTAACCATCTGTACAATGACTATTTTGGGGATTCAGACTTCCCCCTCCCTATACCGCTGATGAATATAACAGGAAACTTGTTCGATCACCATGCACTGCAAAATCATTCTGCTATGGATACAGAGATCAACACATTAGCATCAACACGCCAGAGGATATGCCCTAATCAGTTATTGTCAAACCGCAAACGAACTCAGCATACTTTTACAACCTTTTGTTTTGAGTAGAAATTCCAGTTTTGACTTGATAATACATAACATCTATAAAATTACATTTAAAGCTATATAAATCAATAATGTTTTCACTAATAACAGAATCATCAAACTAGGTGTGATTTATTCTATAAATGTCTAGTATACTTTTACAACCTTTGTTTTGAGTAGAAATTCCAGTTTTGACTTGATAGAAATACATAATTTCAAATATTGCATTTAAAGATGAAGAAATCTAATTCAGTGATTGTCTCATAAAAAAGTGAAAATATGCTTTTATTTGCAATAACATTAAAGAAATGTTCATTTCAAATGCAATTTGTTATATATGAAGTTAGACAATGTTTACATAAAGTTGTACAATGTTTACAATCTTATTATTAAATTGTTTGCCAAATCAATGTTTGCATTTTTAGTGCAACAGTTCCACATTTGAAAGTAGTTACAAGGCACAACAGTCCTTTATTTATACACCTCTAATTGAACAGCAGAGGCCCCTTCCAATCATTTTCTATTTTGGCTTTGTTGAAGTGCTTCATCCCCAGACAAGCTGAATGGGATCTCTGGCACACAAAGCATTCTATCTACAATATTAAAAACATAAAACAGGGTTATGTTTATTTACATGTAAATTACAGTTCTGAAATACCCAAATTCTGTTACATGCTTTTGCTATTAGGAACATTTCCAAATTGAATTGGATTTTTGTTCAATTGCTAAATGGACTTTAAATGACATGCATTTCACCACAACCCTGACAGAAGCACACAACTGAGGTGTTCATCATCGTTGAGTATTCAGGCAATATAAATCGTATAGTAATAAAGGCATGCATTTGCAAAAAACGTATGTGTTGATAAAAAAGATATCACACATCAATTTTGTTATATAAAACATTACAATAATGGCAGTTTTTGAAATCCAAATCAGTTTAATCGTCACTTGTGCCAGATACGTGTGCACCTATTACAGTGAATTGCTGTCATAGTATGTACAGTTGAAGTCGGAAGTTTTACATACAGTCGTGGCTAAAAGTTTTGAGAATGACACAAATATTAATTTCCACAAAGTTTGCTGCTTCAGTGTCTAGATATTCTTATCAGATGTTACTATGGAATATTGAAGTCTAATTATAAGCATTTCATAAGTGTCAAAGGCTTTTATTGACAATTGCATGAAGTTGATGCAAAGAGTCAATATTTGCAGTGTTGACCCTTCTTTTTCAAGACCTCTGCATTCTGCCCTGACATGCTGTCAATTAACTTCTGGGCCACATCTTGGCTGATGGCAGCCCATTCTTGCATTATCAATGCTTGGAGTTTGTCAGAATTTGTGGGTTTTTGTTTGTCCACCTGCCTCTTGAGGATTGACCACAAGTTCTTAATGGGATTAAGGTCTGGGGAGTTTCCTGGCCATACATATTGATATTTTTTTATTTTGTTCCCCGAGCCACATACTTTTGCTTTATGGAAAGGTGCTCCATCATGCTGGAAAAGGCATTGTTAGTCACCAAACTGTTCCTGGATGGTTGTGAGAAGTTGCTCTCGGAGGATGTGTTGGTACCATTCTTTATTCATGGCTGTATTCTTAGGAAAAATTGTGAGTGAGCCCACTCCCTTGGCTGAGAAGCAACCCCACACATGAATGGTCTCAGGATGCTTTACTGTTGGCATGAGACAGGACTGATTGATGGTAGCTCTCACCGTGTCTTCTCCGGACAAGCTTTTTTCCGGATGCCCCAAACAATCAGAAAGGGGATTCATCAGAGAAAATGACTTTACCCCAGTCCTCAGCAGTCCAATCCCTGTACCTTTTGCAGAATATCAGTCTGTCCCTGATATTTTTCCTGGAGAGAAGTGGCTTCTTTGCTGCCCTTCTTGACACCAGATGCACTCACACCTGCCTGCTGCCATTCCTGAGCAAGCTCTGTACTGATGGCGCCCTGATCCCGCAGCTGAATCAACTTTAGGAGACGGTCCTTGCGCTTGCCGGACCTTCTTGGGCGCCCTGAAGCCTTCTTCACAACAATTGAACCGCTCTCCTTGAAGTTCTTGATAATCCAATAAATGGTTGATTTAGGTGCAATCTTACTGGCAGCAATATCCTTGCCTGTGAAGCCCTTTTTGTGCAAAGCAATGATAACGTCACATGTTTCCTTGCAGGTAACCATGATTGACAGAGGAATAACAATGATTCCAAGCACCAACCTCTTTTTGAAGCTTCAAGTCTGTTATTAGAATTCAATCAGCATGACAAGAGTGATCTCCAGCCTTGTGCATGCTTTAGTGTCTAATAAGCCAAGACCACTGGACTTGGTGTATGTAGGAGCAATTTATTTTCGTGAATAGGGTGGTGAACCTAATAAAGTGGCAAATGAGTGTAGATCTCACAAACAACTCCTTTTGAGCAGTGTCTATCTTTTATACTTTCATCCTCTTTTACCACTTCAACAAATCTTTTCCAAACATTACTTTTCTGACCCTTCCTTCTCTTTATTTTCAACTCTCTTTCACAGCTTTTGTCTTATTGAATTATACTTCGACAATATCACTTTTTGCCTCCGTGGATTGAGGATTTTTTTCTGAGGATTGTCTTTATGCTACTTGGCGCTCGTACAGTTAAGCCCTACAATTTAGGCTAATGCAGTAATACCAGATAGCCTACGGCAATGAAAGAAGAACCTCAATGTAGCCCATATACATTTCTGAATAATAATACATGTATGGATTGTTAAGGTATTGTGTATCTTTATTCAACCCGCCCTTGAGCCACACAATGTTTAATGACCTTAACCCCGTCCTTCGGTTATCGGTCAACCTGCGCATTACTAGTAGGAGCCATTACGTTTACACCCCTTGTTTCACTAGGAATCTAAACATTGCAAACCCGGAAATAGGTCGCACATAACGTGTTTCCTTGTGTACATGCATAGCGGGAATCACACAGATGTTGTGAAACACCAAGTTTGGTTTCCACAATTATTTCACCTTGTTGATAGCCAGTTACAAATAAATCAAGCCATTTGTTTTATTAGCTAATATTAGTTGATACCATAGCCAGCTAGTTGGCTACTACTATAGTTGACGTTACTTGGCTGTACTTTGAAGTCAACTTCAGTTGCCACTTTGCCAATGTAGCTAACATGCTGGTGTGTTAAAAGGAACAATGCTAGTGGGATACGTAGTTTTCCATCGTATTGTTAACATACTGCTACCATTTTTAATTAGGAAAGTAAGCTAGCCAACTATTGACAGACATGGAGAATCAAACCCATGCAAGGAAAGCGTCTGCGCCCATTTTGTCCCAAATCAACGCAGAATATGTAACACAGGTAGCTAAACTCTGGAAAAAAATAAATGTCATCGCACTGTCAACTGCGTTTATTTTCAGAAAACTTAACATGTGTAAATATTTGTATGAATATAACAAGTAGCCTAGTGGTTAGAACGTTGGACTAGTAACCGAAAGGTTGCAAGATCGAATCCCAGAGCTGACAAGGTAAAAATCTGTCATTCTGCCCCTGAACAAGGCAGTTAACCCACTGTTCATAGGCTGTCATTGAATATAAACATTTGTTCTTAACTGACTTGCCTAGTTCAATAAAGGTTCAAATATTTTTCATAAACTGAATAAGTTCCACAGACGTGACTAACAAAAATTGAATAATGTGTCCCTGAACAAGGGGGGGATCAACATCAAAAGTAAGAGCCAGTATCTGGTGTGGCCACCAGCTGCATTAAGTCTGCAGTGCATCACCTCATGGACTGCACCAGATTTGCTAGTTATTGCTGTGAGATGTTACCCCACTCTTCCACCAAGGCACCTGCAACTTCCCGGACATTTCTCACCCTCTGATCCAACAGGTCCCAGAAGTGCTCAATGGGATTGAGATCCGGGCTCTATGCTGGCCATGGCAGAACACGGACATTCCTGTCTTGCAGGAAATCATGCACAGAACGAGCAGTATGGCTGGTGGCATTGTCTTGCTGGAGGGTCATGTCAGGATGAGCCTGCAGGAAGGGTACCACATGAGGTAGGAGGATGTCTCCCCTGTAACACACAGTGTTGAGATTGCCTGCAATGACGACAATCTCAGTCCGATGATGCTGTGACACACCGCCCCAGACCATGACTGACCCTCCAGGGTACAGGCCTCGGTGTAACGCTCATTCCTTTGATGATAAACGCGAATCCGACCATCATCACTGGTGAGACAAAACCGTGACTCGTCAGTGAAGAGCACTTTTTGCCAGTCCTGTCTGGTCCAGCGAAGGTGGGTTTGTGCCTATAGGCGACGTTGTTGCCGGTGATATCTGGTGAGGACCTGCCTTACAACAGGCCAAAAGCCCTCAGTCCAGCCTCTCTCAGCCTATTGCGGACAGTCTGAGCACTGATGGAGAGATTGTGCGTTCCTGGTTTAACTCGGGCAGTTGTTGCCATCCTGTACCTGTCCCGCAGGTGTGATGTTCGGATGTACCGATCCTGTGCAGGTGTTGTTACATGTGGTCTGCCACTGTGAGGATGATCAGCTGTTCGTCCTGTCTCCCTGTAGCACTGTCTTAGGCGTCTCACAGTACGGACATTACAATTTATTGCCCTGGCCACATCTGCAGTCCTCATGCTTAAGGCACATTCACGCAAATGAGCAGGGATCCTGGGCGTCTTTCTTTTGGTGTTTTTCAGAGTCAGTGGAAAGGCCTCTTTAGTGTCCTAAGTTTTCATAACTGTGACCTTAATTGCCTACCGTCTGTAAGCTGTTAGTGTCTTAACGACCGTTCCACAGGTGCATGTTCAGTAATTGTTTATGATTCATTGAACAAGCATGGGAAACAGTGTTTAAACCCTTCACAATGAAGATCTGTGAAGTTATTTGGATTTTTACGAATGATCTTTGAAAGACAGGATTCTGAAAAAGGGACATTAATTTTTTTGCTGAGTTTATAAGAAAATTATATTTTTTATTGCTTTATATGACTGTCTCAAGCGATAGATCTGGAAGCACTCTGAATCCATTCCAGCCATCCTGCACTCTGAGTTTGATCTTGTTCAGAACAGCCAACTTGTAAGTCGCTCTGGATAAGAGCGTCTGCTAAATGACTTAAATGTAAATGTACATCCTTTCAATGAAAAAGAGGTGGATGTATATTTTACTGGGTTTGAAAAGGATTGCTAACATTTCATCCCTAAAATGGCTGTGAGATATTTGGTAACTGCTCCACCAAAGTGGTGTTAAGGGAAAGGCTCAAGAAGTGTAGGCAGCTTTATCTCTTGACCAGAGTTCAGATTATGACACTTAAAGCTTCTTGCTGGGGAACGTAACAAATTGGGACTCGTTCGGGTTCTTGTTTACCATGAGTATGGTAATTACTCTAATCACCTACTCTAAAGCTCTGCTGTGTCTAGATATTTGAATGTTCATAAGACAATTCTGTGGTAGAGTTTCTGTCATTGATATCCACCTGAAAGTCTAAGCTTGGGGGAATCATTTTGAGAGTTTCATAAACACACAGGCTAATAAAAGAAAGCCATGGACTTAGATGCATCTGTGTTAAATCTTACATGGGAGATGCAAGATAAAAGTACAATGGCAAATCTGCTCATCGCAAAGCTTTATGACATCAAGGTGATATCTGGCAATCCAAAAGCAGAAGTCAAAGGAGAAAATCCTTCTGGAGAGGGAGGTTGATGAAAAGGCTCCTGTGGGTAGTAGGGTGAGTCCTGTAGATGTAACTGCGAGAGTTAGAACTAAAGGCAAAATGGGAACAGAAGTTAGAACTTGAGCAGCAGGAAGAGGAAAGAGAAAGTGAGGAGAGATTGGAGCAACAGAAACTAGACCTTGAGCACAAGGAATGGGAACAGGAATGTGAGCATGCCATTCGATGAAGAGCGATAGATCTGGAAGCACTCTGAATCCAGTCAAGCCATCCTACACCCTCAGTTTGATCTGGGTTAGAACAGCCACCTTGTACCGCCTTTCAATTAACAATTGTTGGATGTATATTTTACTCTGTTTGAGCGGATCACTACATCCCTAAAATGGCTGTGAGATATTTGGTCACTGCTCCTCCAAAGTGGTGTTAAGGGAAAGGCTCAATAATGGTAGGGAGCTTTATCTCTTGACCAGAGTTCAGATTATGACACTTAATGCTTCTATCCTTTTGGCTTACGAGTTGGTCCCAGAGGCATACAGACAACATTTCTGTAAATTACAAAAGACAGAATCACAAAGGCGTGTTGAGTTTGCAAGGGAACAGCATGTCTTTTTGAGCAGTGGTGTGGTTCTCAAGAGATCAAGGACCTTGAAGATTTAAAGACACTAATAATTCTCGAGCAGTTAAAGAATTGCCTTCACAAAAGGGTTGCTACCTACATTTTTGAGCACATGGATCTCACTCTTGAGAAGGCTGCAGTTGTTGCAGATGAGTTTGTGTTGACACATAAATCTACCTTCACAAACATAGCACCTAGTAGTTATCCATATGAAAAAGTCACCACCTACTGCAAGGTTTGTCCATTTCTACAGTGCCCAAAGATAAAGATCGGCTGAACAGATTTTTCATATCCGTCAGCTTGTCATTACTGCCATGAGAAAGGACACATTTTCTCTGTTGAAACAAACATTTGAGAGATAAAAGGACATTTTTTTGTGTGGGAGCACTCAAATCAAATTCATTTATATAGCCTTCTTACGTCAGCTGATATCTCAAAGTGCTGTACAGAAACCCAGCCTAAAGCCCCAAACAGCAAGCAATGCAGGGGTAGAAGCACGGTGGCTAGGAAAAACTCCCTAGAAAGGCCAGAACCTAGGAAGAAACCTAGAGAGGAACCAGGCTATGAGGGGTGGCCAGTCCTCTTCTGGTGGAGATTATAACAGAACATGGCCAAGATGTTCAAATGTTCATAAATGACCAGCATGGTCAAATAATAATAATCACAGTAGTTGTCGAGGGTGCAACTGGTCAGCACCTCAGGAGTAAATGTCAGTTGGCTTTTCATAGCCGATCATTAAGAGTATCTCTACCGCCCCAGCTGTCTCTAGAGAGTTGAAAACAGCAGGTCTGGGACAGGTAGCAAGTCCGGTGAACAGGTCAGGGTTCCATAGCCGCAGGCAGAACAGTTGAAACTGGAGCAGCAGCACAGCCAGGTGGACTGGGGACAGCAAGGAGTCATCATACCAGGTAGTCCTGAGGCATGGTCCTAGGGCCCAGGTCCTCCGGGAGAGAGAAAGAAAGATAGAATTAGAGAGAGCATACTTAAATTCACACAGGACACTGGATAAGACAGGAGAAGTACTCCAGATATAACAAACTGACCCTAGCCCCCCCGACACATAAACTACTGCAGCATAAATACTGGAGGCTGAGACAGGAGGGGTCAGGAGACACCGTGGCCCCATCCGATGATACCCCCGGACAGGGCCAAACAAGAAGGATATAACCCCACCCACTTTGCCAAAGCACAGCCCCCACACCACTAAAGGGATATCTTCAAACACCAACTTACTATCATGAGACAAGGCCGAGTATAGCCCACAAAGATCTCCGCCACGGCACAACCCATGGGGGGGGGGGGGGGGGGTGCCAACCCAGACAGGAAGATCACGTCGGTGACTCAACCCACTCAAGTGACGCACCCCTCCTAGGGACGGCATGAAAGAGCACCAGTAACCCAGTGACTTAGCCCCTGTAATAGGGTAAGAGGCAGAGAATCCCAGTGGAGGGAGGGGAACCGGCCAGGCAGAGACAGCAAAGGCAGTTCGTTGCTCCAGAGCCTTTCCGTTCACCTTCACACTACATGGCCAGACTACACTCAATCATATGACCTGCTGAAGAGATGAGTCTTCAGTAAAGACTTAAAGGTTGGGCCCGAGTCTGCATCTCTCACATGGGTAGGCAGACCATTCCATAAAAATTGAGCTCTATAGGAGAAATCCCTGCCTCCAGCTATTTGCTTAGAAATTATAGGGACAATTAGCCCATTAAGTCTCTGGTTGGGATTGGCGTATCTCCTAAACAAGATTTTAGATCAGATGTGTATGAACCATTTGTTTCATACAGGTTTGTGTCTCGGCAGAGTGGCGATGCTGTTAAGCAGCCGATGAAGATAATGCAAGACACTGGGGCAGCCCAGTCCTTCATTTTGGAGGGTGTTTTTCCTTTGTCTAACATTTCAGCAACTGATTACAGTGTGTTAGTACAAGGCGTAACAAGCACAGAGAATTTAACCAACCTTATCGATGCAGTCTTCGTTCTTGATTCGGGGAAACAGGAGTCTCGTAAAATGTCCATGCCCAGTTGCAGGGGGTCGGTTTCAATTTAAAAAAATGCTCCTTTATAACATTCTTGTTGAATACCCAGTTCTCTTGAGTTAACTTTAAGTAGTGTATACTCCCCTGTATTTTTGAATTTGACAAACATTATTTTAATTGTCTAGTATCTGTTTGAAACTACAGAGCCCTGTACAGTTTATATAAATATCTTCTGTGAATCCATAAGGGCAGACAAATTTCAAAGATTGATAGAAAATATCCATATTTTTTTCTGGTGGTTCTACATCAGGGCAATTGAAACCGGTTCATGAAGAAATACCGTCCTCTAGGTTTTCATGCCAACTCTAATCTAGAACACCTGATTCTAATAATTAGCATGTTGATAAGCCGAACCAGTGTAACCGATGTGAAATGGCTAGCTAGTTAGCGGGGTTGCGCGCTAATAGCGTTTCAATCGGTGACGTCACTCGCTCTGAGACCTTGAAGTAATTGTTCCCCATGCTCTGCAAGGGCCACAACGTTTGTGGAGCGGTGGGTAACGATGCTTCGAGGGTGGCTGTTGTCGATGTGTGCAGAGGGTCCCTGGTTCGAGCCCAGGTAGGGGTGAGGAGAGGGACGGAAGCTATACTGTTACACCAGGTTAGTTACACCAGGTTAGTTACAACTGGGGTTGAAGTGAAAACCTACAGGAGGGTAGCTCTCCAGGAACAGTGCATTCGGAAAGTATTAAGACCCCTTGACTTTATCCACATTTTGTCACGTTACAGCCTTATTCTACAATTTATTAAATTAAATATTTTCCAGGCTTACCGAATGGCGCAGTGGTGTAAGGCACTGCCTCGCAGTGTTAGAGGCGTTACTACAGACCTGGGTTAATTCCTAGGCTGTATCACAAACGGCCATGGCCGGGAGGCCCATAGGAAGGTGCACAATTGGCTCAGCGTCGCCCGGTTAGGGGAGGGTTAGGCCGGTGGGGCTTCACTTGGCTCATTGCGGTCTAGCGATTCCTTGTGGCGGGCCAGGGGCCTGCAGGCTGTCCCAGTTGGACTGTGTTTCCTCTGACACATTGATGCTGCTGGTTTCCGGGTTAGGCTGGCGCGTGTTAAGGAGTGTGGTTAGGCGGGTCATGTTTCAGAGGATGTATGACTCCACCTTCGCCTCTCCCGAGCCCGTTGGGGAGTTGTAGCGATGACACAAGATTGAAAATTGGTGTAAATACAATATATATATATATAGATAAGTCACCTAGTCCTAGAGAGATTTACATGGTTATCAATACTTCATGCCAGGGTAAGCCTACACCAAACACAGCCCTTATTTGAAGTGTTTTAAAAAATCTATTGGAACTATTTCCTTGTTTAACCGCTAGGTGTTATGGCTCACACAATGGTACTCTATTCTACAGGTGTGCATTTTTTTACATCACTGATTAGTTGAGCGAATTCACAATTTGGCGGGGTGTCCAGTCACCGGGGTATACCTGTGGTGCGTTTGCAAGGTTGCGTGACGGTTTGTGCTGAACAACACGTTTTTGGTGCAGACGGTTCTTAAACAGCCTTTGAGGTACATTAGTCAGCATGTCCGACCCGCTTGCTTACAGTTGCAATGGGATAGGAAGGCTTCCTGTGTTGATTAACACACAGCAGAGGTGTTGTGAGATATGGCTTGGAAATTGTCCTGCAATCCCAGGATGAGAAATGTGTTGTACCCAAATTGTCCCATTATCCCAACTGTTACACCAAGAAGTTTTATAGACTGCTAGTTTAAGTTAACTGCTGTTTTCATCCTCATGCTAGCTAGCAGTAGCCACAGCAGCCATTATGGAATGGCATTTCTCATTTCTGGATTGGGGTACATTTTCTGAGCCATATCTCGCGCCAGCTATGCAGTGTCTAAATCTACAGACTGAAGGCTGTCCGACCCTAGTGCAGCTGTTAGCAAGCGGGTCGGATCTGCTGGCTAGAGGTACATTTGGTGGGTGTGGCCTGAGCAATATGGATGTGACCATCTGAAATCGCAAAACTTGTGCAGCACACCAGGTCATCGCCCTCTGGGCCACCATAATCACAATGTTTTCCAACTGGTTTTTCAGTACAGTTTTCTTTCACTGTTGGAGCTAGAAACAAACATTTTGCTGCACCTGCGATAACCTCTGCAAATATGTGTATGCGACCAGTGAACTTTTATGTGATTTGAATTCCATTTCTGTTGAATTCCACATTGCACACCGTTCTGTTGTACTGAATGCAACCCTGGCTGGCATCTTCTGAATTCCGGGAGGGGTTCATTTCCCCCATTTGTCTTGGCCAAGCTGATTTCGGAGGAGCTGGTGTTCTCTACCAAAGCAAATCCCTCCTGGTTCCTCCACTCACTCTGGGCCAGACATCTTACCATAACTCCCAGAAACAAATCCAGTGCACTCACACAACATTTGCTTATGGGATGCCGAGATTATAGTTTTTGTTATAATAACCTCTCTCACTTTCTTTTTCAAGTTGGCTAATAGATACTGGGTGCCCCAAGAATAAACTACCATTCGACCCAAAGGTTAGCCTCCTACTTAGATATATCATTGATTTATGAATATAGTGGAGACGGTCTGCTTGCTCTAACAAACGGTATTTGTCACCCACTCAGGTCTTGGAGGATGTCTATGAGAAAGTGATTCTAAAGTCCGTGTGAGTGAACTCAACTCTTGAATAACATCAGTATTTTGTAATGTTAAATCTTCTTACCACAAGTCGAATAAATGGTTTAACCAAGTCCTCCATGTCTGCTATTTTATCTTCAGGTTCGCCATTAAGAAGATCATGTTACTGGAGTTCAGGTGGATTTTTGACCCTTTTTAATGTGGCCTCAATACATTATCAATGATAATAATTTACCATCAGAGAGAACGTCCCTGCCTGTGAGGTAAGAATGAATACCCTGGCCTGTCAAACAGAAATGTTCATCCTTGGTTGTAGATTTTTGGTTCACATAGCAAATGCTTAGCTGGGTTAACATTCAGTGAGTGTGTTGTTGTACATGCTATATTGTTGTGAATGTGGGCGTTGTGTGTTGGCTGTACATGGACAGCCCCAGCAATACATCTACTTAGGGCAAATGTCTCCAGCGAGCATTGATCAATGTCTTCTATATCAATGTCCTCTAATGTTGTTTTTAACCCTTGGTTTATTATGTGTATCCAGGTGTTTAAGAAGGTGCCAAGCCACTTCCCCTACTTATTTAAGTGTGTGATGGAGGACGTGTCTCTGAAGGAACAGACTGTACTGTTTGTCTTCCTCCACCACTGCTTGGCACAGCCTGGTACAGCCTGGTATGTCACACACCAACCAATTTCTACCTCTCTGGAAATGGGGAATTTGTTATTGGCTGAATCACCACATATTATATAAGCATCTTGGGTATAGGAGGTTGTTTTATAGCAGAAAGTATGTTGGTAAAAACCATGAATGAAGAGTCCCTTCCCTCTTCCCTTGTTCACTCCCCTTCTTGGACCTGATGGAACTGTACCAGTGGAAGCAATATAGCTGAACTATACAGTACCAGTCAAGTGTGGACACACCTACTCATTCCAGGGTTTTTCATTATTTGTACTTTTTTTCTACATTATAGAATAATAGTGACGACATCACAACTATGACATAACACACATGTAATCATGTAGTAACCAAAAAAGTGTTAATCAAATCAAAATATATTTTATATTGTTTATATTGATTCTTCAAAGTAGCCACCCTTTGCCTTGATGACAGCTTTGCACAATCTTGTCATTCTCTCAACCAGCTTCATGAGGTAGTCACCTGAAATGCATTTCAATTAACAGGTGTGCCTTAAATGTTAATTTGTGGAATTCAAGAACTTTGAAAGTTTCTTCAAGTGGAGCTGCAAAAAAACATCAAGTGCTATGATGAAACTGGCTCTCATGAGGACCGGAAGAAAAGGAAGACCCAGGGTTACCTCTGCTGCAGAGGATAATTTCATTAGAGTTAACTGCACCTCAGAAATTGCAGCCCAAATAAATGCTTCAGAGTTCAAGTAACAGACACATCTCAACTGTGTTGAGACTGTGTTAATCAGGCCTTCATGGTCGGATTGCTGCAAAGAAACCACTACTAAAGGACAACAATAAGAAGAGACTTACTTGGGCCAAGAAACATGAGCAATGGACATTAGACTGGTTGAAATCTGTCCTTATTTGATATTTTTGTTATCAACCTCTTTGTCTTTGTGAGACGCAATAGGTGAACGGATGTTCTCCGCTTGTGTCGTTCCCACCGTGAAGCATGGAGGAGGAGATGTGATTGTGTGAGGGCGCTTTGCTGGTGACACTGTCAGTGATTTATTTAGAATTCAATGCACACTAAACCAGCATGGCTACCATAGCATTCTGCAGCGATTTGCCATCCCATCTAGTTTGCGCTTAATGGGACTATCATTTGTTTTTCAACAGGACAATGACCAACACACCTCCAAGCTGTGTAAGGGCTATTTGACCAAGAAGAAGAGTGATGGAGTGCTGCATCAGATGACCTGGCCTCAACAATCACCCAACTTCAACCCAATTGAGATGGTTTGTGATGAGTTGGACCGCAGAGTGAAGGAAAAGCAACAAGTGCTCAGCATATGTGGGAACTCCTTCAAGAATGTTGGAAAAGAATTCCAGGTGAAGCAGGTTGAGAGAATGCCATGGGTGTGTAAAGCTGTCAAGGCAAAGTGTTGCTACTTTGAAGAATATAAAATATATTTTGATTTGTTTAACACTTTTTTAGTTACTACATGATTCCATGTGTGTTATTTCATAGTTATGATATCTTCACCATTATTCTACAATGTAGAAAATATACAAAAATTAAGAAAAACCCTTGAATGAGTAGGTGCGTCCAAACTTTTGACTGGTACTGTAGATAGAGCTACTGGTCATGCCTACCCAGTAGTCTCAGTCGTCTCAGATAGGGCTGTTACGGTGACCGTATTACTACCACACCGGCGGTCACGACTGCAGTCAAATTCCATGTGACTGTTTAGTCACAGTAATTAGGCTTCTCCAAGCTCTGATGCTGCTGATGGTCATTAATAGCCTACCAAACTTGCGAACTGCCTGCTACTCAGTACTCTATTGTCCCTCTAATCACTCTGACATAAATGCAAATGTTATCAAAAATCAAACACTTCATGAGAGCCCATGAGCTCATGTTGCAGCAACATTTCTATAGGCTATGCAGTTATGTTAGAAAACAGAGTTTTGATGGCCTCTAATTAAAAGAGGATCCTATCAGCTTTATGTCAGTTAGGCCTTTTAAATGTATTTCTATACTTTCCTAATATTAAGTACATTGCTTCGCTTTACAACAGGAGTATAGCCTACCTAGCTGGCAATAAAATGAACCACGTGAAAGGATTCTCTGTTAGCTATTTAAGTGCATAGATGTCATGTTTTGTCTTATATTGTCTTGTCATTTTGCTTTTCCTTCTGTTCGTTTTCCCCCTGCTGGTCTTTTTAGGTTCGTTCCCCTTTTTCTCTCTCCCTCTCTCTCTCTCTTCTCTCTATCGTTCCGTTCCTGCTCCCAGCTGTTCCTATTCCCCTAATCAATCATTTAGTCTTCCCACACCTGTTCCCTATCTTTTCCCCTGATTAGAGTCCCTATTTCTCCCCTTGTTTTCCGTTTCTGTCCTGTCGGATCCTTGTATACTGTTCACCGTGCTGTGTCTTTGTATCGCCCTGTCGTGTCGTGTTTCCCTCAGATGCTGCGTGGTGAGCAGGTGTCTGAGTCTGCTACGGTCAAGTGCCTTCCCGAGGCAACCTGCAGTTCATTATCGAGTCTCCAGTCAGTTCTCGTGATTACGAGTGAAATTGTTTCTTATGCTTTATTTACCGCTCCGATTTGTCTAGGAGTATTGCTATTTCCTTAAACTGGATTAAAGACTCTGTTTTCGCCAAGTCGCTTTTGGGTCCTCATTCACCTGCATAACAGAAGGATCCGACCAAAGAATGGACCCAGCGACTACAGACGCTCGTAACACTGCCGTCGAGATCCAAGGAGCCATGCTCGGCAGACACGAGCAGGAATTGTCTGCTGCTCGCCATGCCGTGGAGAACCTGGCCGCTCAGGTTTCCGACCTCTCTGGACAGTTCCAGAGTCTTCGTCTCGTGCCACCTGTTACTTCCTGGTCTGCCGAGCCTCCGGAACCTAGGGTTAATAACCCACCTTGCTACTCCGGGCAGCCCACGGAGTGCCGCTCCCTTTCTCACCCAGTGTGATATTGTGTTCTCTCTCCAACCCAACACATACTCTAGAGAGAGAGCTCGGGTTGCTTACGTCATTTCACTCCTTACTGGCCGGGCTCGAGAGTGGGGCACAGCTATCTGGGAGGCAAGGGCTGATTGCTCTAACAATTACCAGAACTTTAAAGAGGAGATGATTCGGGTTTTTGACCGTTCAGTTTTTGGTAGGGAGGCTTCTAGGGCCCTGGCTTCCCTATGCCAAGGTGATCGATCCATAACGGATTACTCTATTGAGTTTCGCACTCTTGCTGCCTCTAGTGACTGGAACGAGCCGGCGCTGCTCGCTCGTTTTCTGGAGGGACTCCACGCAGTGGTTAAAGATGAGATTCTCTCCCGGGAGGTTCCTTCAAGTGTGGACTCTTTGATTGCTCTCGCCATCCGCATAGAACGACGGGTAGATCTTCGTCACCAGGCTCGTGGAAGAGAGCTCGCGTCAACGGTGTTTCCCTGCTCCGCATCGCAACCATCTCCCTCCTCTGGCTCAGAGACTGAGCCCATGCAGCTGGGAGGTATTCGCATCTCGACTAAGGAGAGGGAACGGAGGATCACCAACCGCCTGTGCCTCTATTGCGGACTTGCTGGACATTTTGTCAATTCATGTCCAGTAAAGCCAGAGCTCATCAGTAAGCGGAGGGCTACTGGTGAGCGCTACTACTCAGGTCTCTCCATCTAGATCCTGTACTACTTTGTCGGTCCATCTACGCTGGACCGGTTCGGGTGCTACATGCAGTGCCTTGATAGACTCTGGGGCTGAGGGTTGTTTCATGGACGAAGCATGGGCTCGGAAACATGACATTCCTTTCAGAGAGTTAGACAAGCCTACGCCCATGTTCGCCTTAGATGGTAGTCATCTTCCCAGTATCAGATTTGAGACACTACCTTTAACCCTCACAGTATCTGGTAACCACAGTGAGACTATTTCTTTTTTGATTTTTCGTTCACCTTTTACACCTGTTGTTTTGGGTCATCCCTGGCTAGTATGTCATAATCCTTCTATTAATTGGTCTAGTAATTCTATCCTATCCTGGAACGTTTCTTGTCATGTGAAGTGTTTAATGTCTGCCATCCCTCCCGTTTCTTCTGTCCCCACTTCTCAGGAGGAACCTGGCGATTTGACAGGAGTGCCGGAGGAATATCATGATCTGCGCACGGTCTTCAGTCGGTCCCGAGCCAACTCCCTTCCTCCTCACCGGTCGTATGATTGTAGTATTGATCTCCTTCCGGGGACCACTCCTCCTCGGGGTAGACTATACTCTCTGTCGGCTCCCGAACGTAAGGCTCTCGAGGATTATTTGTCTGTGTCTCTTGACGCCGGTACCATAGTGCCTTCTTCCTCTCCGGCCGGGGCGGGGTTTTTTTTTGTTAAGAAAAAGGACGGTACTCTGCGCCCCTGCGTGGATTATCGAGGGCTGAATGACATAACGGTTAAGAATCGTTATCCGCTTCCCCTTATGTCATCAGCCTTCGAGATTCTGCAGGGAGCCAGGTGCTTTACTAAGTTGGACCTTCGTAACGCTTACCATCTCGTGCGCATCAGAGAGGGGGACGAGTGGAAAACGGCGTTTAACACTCCGTTAGGGCATTTTGAGTACCGGGTTCTGCCGTTTGGTCTCGCCAATGCGCCAGCTGTTTTTCAGGCATTAGTTAATGATGTTCTGAGAGACATGCTGAACATCTTTGTTTTTGTCTATCTTGACGATATCCTGATTTTTTCACCGTCACTCGAGATTCATGTTCAGCACGTTCGACGTGTTCTCCAGCGCCTTTTAGAGAATTGTCTCTACGTGAAGGCTGAGAAGTGCTCTTTTCATGTCTCCTCCGTTACTTTTCTCGGTTCCGTTATTTCCGCTGAAGGCATTCAGATGGATTCCGCTAAGGTCCAAGCTGTCAGTGATTGGCCCGTTCCAAGGTCACGTGTCGAGTTGCAGCGCTTTCTAGGTTTCGCTAATTTCTATCGGCGTTTCATTCGTAATTTCGGTCAAGTTGCTGCCCCTCTCACAGCTCTTACTTCTGTCAAGACGTGTTTTAAGTGGTCCGGTTCCGCCCAGGAGCTTTTGATCTTCTAAAAGAACGTTTTACGTCCGCTCCTATCCTCGTTACTCCTGACGTCACTAGACAATTCATTGTCGAGGTTGACGCTTCAGAGGTAGGCGTGGGAGCCATTCTATCCCAGCGCTTCCAGTCTGACGATAAGGTTCATCCTTGCGCTTATTTTTCTCATCGCCTGTCGCCATCTGAACGCAACTATGATGTGGGTAACCGCGAACTGCTCGCCATCCGCTTAGCCCTAGGCGAATGGCGACAGTGGTTGGAGGGGGCGACCGTTCCTTTTGTCGTTTGGACAGACCATAAGAACCTTGAGTACATCCGTTCTGCCAAACGACTTAATGCTCGTCAAGCTCGTTGGGCGTTGTTTTTCGCTCGTTTCGAGTTTGTGATTTCTTACCGTCCGAGTAGCAAGAACACCAAGCCTGATGCCTTATCCCGTCTTTTTAGTTCTTCTGTGGCTTCTACTGATCCCGAGGGGATTCTTCCTTATGGGCGTGTTGTCGGGTTGACAGTCTGGGGAATTGAAAGACAGGTTAAGCAAGCACTCACGCACACTGCGTCGCCGCGCGCTTGTCCTAGTAACCTTCTTTTCGTTCCTGTTTCCACTCGTCTGGCTGTTCTTCAGTGGGCTCACTCTGCCAAGTTAGCTGGTCATCCCGGTGTTCGAGGCACTCTTGCTTCTATTCGCCAGCGCTTTTGGTGGCCGACTCAGGAGCGTGACACGCGCCGTTTCGTGGCTGCTTGTTCGGACTGCGCGCAGACTAAGTCAGGTAACTCTCCTCCTGCCGGTCGTCTCAGACCGCTCCCCATTCCTTCTCGACCATGGTCTCACATCGCCCTAGACTTCATTACCGGTCTGCCTTTGTCTGCGGGGAAGACTGTGATTCTTACGGTTGTCGATAGGTTCTCTAAGGCGGCACATTTCATTCCCCTCGCTAAACTTCCTTCCGCTAAGGAGACGGCACAAATCATCATCGAGAATGTGTTCAGAATTCATGGCCTCCCGTTAGACGCCGTTTCAGACAGAGGCCCGCAATTCACGTCACAGTTTTGGAAGGAGTTCTGTCGTTTGATTGGTGCGTCCGTCAGTCTCTCTTCCGGGTTTCATCCCCAGTCTAACGGTCAAGCAGAGAGGGCCAATCAGACGATTGGTCGCATACTACGCAGCCTTTCTTTCAGAAACCCTGCGTGTTGGGCAGAACAGCTCCCCTGGGCAGAATAAGCTCACAACTCGCTTCCTTCGTCTGCTACCGGGTTATCTCCGTTTCAGAGTAGTCTGGGTTACCAGCCTCCTCTGTTCTCATCCCAGCTTGCCGAGTCCAGCGTTCCCTCCGCTCAAGCGTTTGTCCAACGTTGTGAGCGCACCTGGAGGAGGGTGAGGTCTGCACTTTGCCGTTACAGGGCACAGACTGTGAGAGCCGCCAATAAACGTAGGATTAAGAGTCCTAGGTATTGTTGCGGCCAGTCGCAACCTTCCTCTTACGACAGCCTCTCGTAAGTTGACTCCGCGGTTCATTGGTCCGTTCCGTGTCTCCCAGGTCGTCAATCCTGTCGCTGTGCGACTGCTTCTTCCGCGACATCTTCGTCGCGTCCATCCTGTCTTCCATGTCTCCTGTGTCAAGCCCTTCGCACCCCCGTTCGTCTTCCCTCCCCCCCTCCCGTCCTTGTCGAGAGCGCACCTATTTACAAGGTACGTAGGATCATGGACATGCGTTCTCGGGGACGGGGTCACCAATACTTAGTGGATTGGGAGGGTTACGGTCCTGAGGAGAGGAGTTGGGTTCCGTCTCGGGACGTGCTGGACCGTTCACTGATTGATGATTTCCTCCGTTGCCGCCAGGATTCCTCCTCGAGTGCGCCAGGAGGCGCTCGGTGAGTGGGGGGGTACTGTCATGTTTTGTCTTATATTGTCTTGTCATTTTGCTTTTCCTTCTGTTCGTTTTCCCCCTGCTGGTCTTTTTAGGTTCGTTCCCCTTTTTCTCTCTCCCTCTCTCTCTCTCTTCTCTCTATCGTTCCGTTCCTGCTCCCAGCTGTTCCTATTCCCCTAATCAATCATTTAGTCTTCCCACACCTGTTCCCTATCTTTTCCCCTGATTAGAGTCCCTATTTCTCCCCTTGTTTTCCGTTTCTGTCCTGTCGGATCCTTGTATACTGTTCACCGTGCTGTGTCTTTGTATCGCCCTGTCGTGTCGTGTTTCCCTCAGATGCTGCGTGGTGAGCAGGTGTCTGAGTCTGCTACAGTCAAGTGCCTTCCCGAGGCAACCTGCAGTTCATTATCGAGTCTCCAGTCAGTTCTCGTGATTACGAGTGAAATTGTTTCTTATGCTTTATTTACCGCTCCGATTTGTCTAGGAGTATTGCTATTTCCTTAAACTGGATTAAAGACTCTGTTTTCGCCAAGTCGCTTTTGGGTCCTCATTCACCTGCATAACAATAGATTACATATTTCTTTCCCCTGCTTGTTCTGAGACAGGCTCATCATGATGGTCCATGCTAAATAAAAACACATTTATATATAGTATATTTAACGACAAGATTAAATGAAGAATAGTCTGATGGGTAACAATATTAACCAATCACTTGTGAATGATGCTCAGCTTGTGCAGTAAGGCAAGAAACAGCGCATGCAATTTATCATAGTCGCACACCTCATGTATCCTAGCCCATAGGTCTATATTTCTTTTGCAACTGAAGTGGCCAAATAACTTCTTAAAATTCAGCACATTCATCTGCTTTACAAATGGTGTGGAGCCTAACTGGCATAAATAGGCGTGTTAGTTTCAAGATTGGGGAAGGTAATTTTCAACATTTAAAAATGCACCTTTCTAATAAAGCAGTTTTTTTTAGGGGTCATTACATTCGCACAAGGGGATGCCGCTGTGAAATTCATATTATAAAATAATGTCACAGAATTCTAATCAAATCTTGTCTGCTAAGGCACCTAGTGTAGCCCACAGCCATACTTTTATGTCATAGCCAGATCAGGACCTAACATAAGGACTCTTCAGAATATGTTATTCTGAAATAGACTACATTTTCTTCATATCATGTTTCTTTAGACCTGTCTAAAATAAATCATGGATATATTGTGATGGTGTAGGCTATATTACATGGATTTATTAGACTTTTCCAAATGTAGACATTCCAAAGGGCTGCATCAGTGCCTTGTAGGCCAGGTGTGGATGCCAGGAGATGCTAAATGTTTGTGTTCATTTATGGTCAATTATAGTGAGACCAGCAGTTATTTGCTTGACAATCAGCGGCTGACAAAATTCCATGACCGCCACAGCCCTAGTCTCAGATCCACAAAGCTGAGCGGACAAGAGCAGAAGTCAGGGAAAAACATCATTGGATGTGGTTTCCATGAAAGTAGTTTGGTTTAGCTTCCACTAGGTGGCAGTGTTACACTTCAAAACACTTTATACTCAGGTGCCACCCAAGCTTATCTGTTGTCCCCAGTCCTGCTCAAAACAATGGGTAGCCACTGCACCAGTCTCACTCTGAAATTCGATTGTTATCCCTCTGATTCTACTGAAGCATATGCAATGGTTAGAGTCTATTTGGTGCAATGCAATTATTCTACCAACGCTCAAATATCCTTATGTCCATCTCTGATCCCCTCTCCCATTTTCTCTCTGTCTTTCTCTCTGCTCTCCCTCTGCTCCTTTCTGTTTGTCTGTCTCTCAGGAGGTGGATTTGATCAGAGAGCAGGTGCAGCAGCTCATCTTACTGCCCAGGTGGATGTGTCTCTTACCAGTAAGAGCTCCTCTCTCCCTTATCCTGCAGTGCTCCTTTCTTTAGAACTGTCACACTGTTAGATATGCATAATGTTTAAGATTATGCCAGAATATTTTTTACATTACTGAATAGGGATTTATTATGTAGAAAAGGGTCGGTCAACCAAAGACAAACAATTTTTTTTATAGTGTCATTAGACTCACTGTCTGTCATCTGTACAGTCTTGACTCCAACACGAGTTGACGAATGTTCGCAAGCTCCAAAAGTTTTTCAATCTGATCAAGAACATTTTGACAAGCTGGATGGCAAAGCTTCAAAGCTTCTGGATGGCAAAGCTTCTGCCATGTGCCTGCACCAGCTGTAGAAACAGTGCCATCCTAAATCTAATGGTCCCTCCAAAGTATAATAGCCCTGTCCACATTATAATAGTCTCATCCGAAATATAGTAGTCTCACCCGAAATATAGTAGTCTCACCCGAAATATAGTAGTCCCATCGGAAATATAGTAGTCTCATCCGAAATATAGTAGTCCCATCGGAAATATAGTAGTCTCATCCGAAATATAGTAGTCTCATCCGAAATATAGTAGTCTCACCCAAAATATAGTAGTCCCATCGGAAATATAGTAGTCTCATCCGAAATATAGTAGTTCTATCAAAAAAATATAATAGTCCCATCCAAAATCGATATTTTTGTTTTGTCCATAGTCCCATCAAAAGTATAATAGTCCCCTCAGAAATCAAAGGCACAGCGTTGTGTTGCGTTTCGCTAATGATTATTTCCTGCCTTCTATTTCCAGAGGCAAGATGGAGAGGACATTCCTTTCTGGGCTCATTAAGAAGTTTTTGGTGGTTCTGATGTCCGTCTCCCCAGCAGGTAAACATTTAGCAACACAGCTGTGATTTATGAACAATGCAGCTTTGTTGTATTCCCGTAAGCAGCTGGACACCACAGCGGGGAGACCACATTTACTGGAGGAGAAAGATTATATTTTCAAGGCTTAAAATGGTGCTCAACGACATTTTCCTCATGCTGAAAAGTTTTCACAACTTATTGTGCCAATTTAAAAATACTCTGCTGTTTATTTTAAGCTTTAGCAGAGAGACAGACATCTTTCTTGGGTACCAGAGGCAAACTAGGACACCCCATGCACATGCCTTTACCTCCTAGTCTTTATACGTGACATTTCTACTGTCCAAAAGTCCCTCATTACTGGTGTGAGATGCACCATTTCCAACCTTTTATCAGTCCCAAAGTTCATCCTTTCCTCCTGACTTGACCCCCACTCTGAAAGAGCAGACCTGTCCAGCTGCCCCCCGCCATGCCCACAGTGACAGTCTGTGTGGTGATATAATGTAAGGCGACACACAGACCCCCACCCCACCCCACACGCCCAACCTGTGTGCTCAGAATAGCATCTCTCCCAACATGTAGCTGGGTGGTGGTAGTCCTGCTGAGACCCAGACTCTAATCCTCCCTGTCAGAGCAGGATGTACACACACACACACACACACACACACACACACACACACACACACACACACACACACACACACACACACACACACACACACACACACACACACACACACACACACACACACACACACACACACACACACACACACACACACACACACACACACACACACACACGGTGGCACAATGGACATGTGCTACTGCACACACACACACCTACCTCCCCTAATGATGGCTGATCTCCCAGCATACATTGCAGTGCCCCAGAGGAGAGACAAACATACCGGGGTCTTCGTGCACGGCACGGCCAGGTCACTTCCTGGCCCCAGCACTCTCTCTTTCTCTCTCTCTCCCTCTCCCTCCCTCTCTCTCTCACACACACACACACACACACACACGCCATGGTGTCATCCACAGTTGTTTGCTGAAAACCCTCCTTCATCTCCCATATCCCCCTCTGTGTTTGAGTGTGTGTGATGGTGGTCATGCGTGTTGTGTATGTTATTACCTGAACTGAATGTCTCCCTGTGTTGTCTCTCAGGCCGTCACACTCCTGTGTGAGGATCATCGAGCTCATGATTCACCTGGAGGTAAGAAACACACTATTTATAAGGGAATCTATGGCGGTGTTGTGTTGCATATGTATGAAGTGTGCTAGGCATCCATTTATATAGAATCAACTGAATATCTGCATTCACTGAGCATGCAGAGACACGTTTGAGGTTGCTGTACCTACTTATACCTGTACTCCTATTTTTATCTTGATATGTGTAGAGTATGCAACCTTGAATGATTGTTTTTTGATGACGTTGAGAAAATACAGCTTATTTCTAGCGTAGAAAATGTGAGTTTTAACGTCATGGTGTAGTGTGCTTTCTTTTCTGTGGTCTGGTTTGGTTTCATCATGACACGCAGAGAGGATGTCACATAGTCAAGATGTTTCCTTCCCTTTCTGGGTTGCGTGGACACGGTTCTCCTGTTCCCCCCGAGGGAGGATGGGATGGATTGATTTTCCCCCTATCCGATGACATGCTATCCTTTTCCTGGCACTGGCAAGGCAAGCTGCCTCCGGAGAAGTCCTTTCCTCCTCAGCAGTATCCTTTTACAAAGGGATGGCTGAAATCTCATGCTTCCCTCTGGGATGATGTGATAAGACCCTGTGAATCTCTGTATGGAAAAAGAGATCCTACATTTTGTGTGTCTGTTAGGTTGAGCCGTCTGTGGAGATCAAAGCTGTGGCCGTAGATAAAGCTTGCCTGTCTTGTTGCGGGAGTAGTATCATCTGCAGAGAGGTGAACTCAGTAGAAGACATGGCCTTTTTTCTATTCATTTTTGCTGTTATTTTTGTGAGTAGAGGTCATTGTGTAGGATGTTGTCATTGTTTTTCTCCTTTCCACTTTTTGAAATTTGACTTCCAACCCTCATCTATGAAATGCAAAAAATAGTCCAAACCACCCTGCTGAAATAGACTCTGAATCAATAGGGCCCTATTTATTCTCTGTGCCTCAATGCTGGGAATTCTGGTTTGTAGATGGATTGATCTGATTGACCCCAATTGAACCCAAATTATGCTTTTTCTAGTTCTAGTTCTAGAGCCTATAGTCTTGTATAAGGGCAGCGGTTTCATTGTTTTACCATGATGTGTAATGTGTGGTTCCCTTCTATGTCTGTCCCTAGGCCCTGATCCTAACACGTTGCTGGTTCAACACGGTGCTGGATGACTCCCACCTGGTGGTGATGACTCCCACCTGGTGGTGATGACTCCCACCTGGTGGTGATGACTCCCACCTGGTGTTGATGACTCCCACCTGGTGGTGATGACTCCCACCTGGTGGTGATGACTCCCACCTGGTGGTGATGACTCCCACCTGGTGGTGATGACTCCCACCTGGTGGTGATGACTCCCACCTGGTGGTGATGACTCCCACCGGGTGTCCAGCCTCATGCAGAGAGAGGAGGAGGGACACCTCTTCTGCCAGTTACTGGGCATGCTGTTCTACACCGGCTTTGGGATCAACGACCAGATAGGCAACGCCCTGACAGAGAAGGAGATGACCACGCTCCACTACGACAGAATCGCATCACTGCAGGTACTTGTATACAGTACTACCCAGGATGGATGGATGAGTTACTCTGTTTTGTTTCGTTGTTTACTTGACCTGTCTACATCACAAATGATTCTAGATTTTTCAAATCGTTGATAGGCATCAGTTTTGAACATCATTTGCACATTTAAGCATTAAAGATAGGAAAAAGTTTACCTAAGTGTACTGTGTGCACCTGGGAGACATAACCCATGCTGTGAGTTGTACATGTATGAATATGGAACATTCATAATTTACTGACAGCTTCCATATGTCATTTACAAGAAAGAATATCAAGTCAAAGTCAGTCCTAGAGAGAATTCTCAATATTTTAGATTTCAGTCTTACATGCATTTTTACCTCTCAACTTGTTATGATCAAATTCATTTCAAGAGAAATATGCAGGCTGGTTCATCTGTTCATCCTAATATTCTCTCCATCTGTCCATCTCTCGCTCTTTCCCCTACCTCTCTCTAGCCCCACACAGATGTTGGATTAGTACATTAGGGAAATGAAAAAGGTGCCTGACATCACACGGTCTCCGGGGTGTGTGGGTAAGGAGTTGTTTCCTTATGATCTCTAAATGTTTGCTGTGTCTTGCCTTTCAGAAGTCAGCCTTTGCCCATTTCCCAGAGCTGCAGGACTTTGCCCTGTCCAATGTGGGAGCTGTGGACACACAGGAATCCCTCACCAAACGGTTTGACCATCTCAGGTAGTGTGTGGGTGGGGAGGGGAGTCATATCTGGGATTGTGAACCCTAAAAAACATCCATAAACACCCTAACCTTTATGCTACCATGATGACAAATGCTGAATTGTCACTGTCGTATCGCTAACATCCCAACCGCTGCACCCCTGACCGCAAATGGCAGGCAGCATGTGAGTCCTTGAATGTGCAGAGTAGTGTGGTACCAGCAAGAGAGAGAGAATCGCCTCATTAATTTCAGCAATTTGCAGGGGCTTGGGAATAAACTCTTTGTACAGCTGTATTTGTCAGATCATATTAGCAAGTGGCCTTGCCAAACCCCCCCTCCATCGCTTTCATGGGGCTGGGCCTTGTTAGTGTGTGTGTGCTTCCTATCCTTTCCTCCTTTCCTTCTGACCCTGGTCCTAGGTGCTGCTGAGACTCTCTTTCCCCTCTGTGTTATTGTCTCATGGATAAAGCCAGGCTCTGCATTGTCACCGAGCCCCCCCCGGCTTTAAAGGTTTCCATCACTTTTAACAAGGCGCTTTTTACCCACAAAACCCTCTTATTATTGCCAGCTATTCCAGCTGTGCTACCCAGAAGCTAAACTGCCCCTCATCCATTATTCCATATAGATTCGCTAAGTCCCCAAAACACACATGGGCAGCAGGGTTTCCGTTAGCCGGTAATAACCGGCTTTTAGCCGAAAAAAGAACAAAGAACAAAGCCGATAAATAAAATTGCCACCAACCGATTGTCTTGGGGAAAAAAATCCTTTTGCGAAATAATGCTTTTTAGCCTATTCATTGATGGAAATATATTTTTCTGGTAACGCTTATCGGTCTATAGGTTCATTTGCATAATTTTGTGGAATATATTGTACAGCTTATTCGTTATGTATCTTATCACATGCATACAGCATACAGAGCCTTTGAGCGGAAAATTTGTCAAAGACAGTGTGAGAACTGCTTCTACAGCATCTCAAACAGCAAATATATAGGCAACGGAAGGCAGGCCCCATCGGCACATCACACACCGCTTTGCAATGAGCTGGAGGCAGTATGCATTTTGAAAACATACTTAAATTGTTTGAATCCTGAACTTTTACAACTTTTATTATGAGGCATGACTTACCTTGCTTCAAAGTAGCCTAGCCAAAGTCAGACCACAGCCAGGAGGCAATTATTTTATATCAACTTTCTTTCATAGTCCAGTAGCCAAAGGCACAATCCTAGTCATATTAGCAACCAATGCTAGTTGTTGCATATTAGATCTCCCCTCTTCCTAAATTTCTAGCTGATATTTTCATCTGTCAAATGAAACCGCTCGCATGTGCTTTGACAATGGTGTTTTCCCGTTAATTGCATTATGGGACAAACTTTCGTGCCGAGCCTACTGCTTTGTGCACATTGCTGCATTTACAGGGCCTTCGGAAAGTATTCAGACCTCTTGACTTTTTCTACATTTTGTGACATTACAGCATTATTCTAAAATTAATTCAATAGTTTTTTTCCCTTCATTGATCTACACACATAATACCCCATAATGACAAAGGTTTTTAGAAATGTTAGCAAATTTATTACAAATAAAAAACTGATATCACAATTACATAAGCATTCAAACCCTTCACTCAGTACTTTGTTGAAGCACCTTTTGGAAGTGATTACAGCCTCGGGTCTTCTTGGGTATGACGCTACGAGCTTGGCACACCTGTGTTTGAGGAGTTTCTCCCATTTATCTCTGCAAATACTCTCAGGCTCTGTCAGGTTGGATGGGGACAGCACAGCTATTTTCAGGTCTCTCCAGAGACATTAGATTAGGGTTCAAGTCCGGGCTCTGACTGGGCCACTCAAGGACATTCAGAAACTTGTCCCGAAGCCACTCCTGCGTTGTCTTGGCTGTGTGCTTATGGTCATTGTCCTGTTGAATAGTGAACCCTCACCTCAGAGGTCCTGAGTGCTCTGGAGCAGGTTTTCATCAAGAATCTCTATGTACTTTTCTTCATTCACCTTTCCCAGTTAAGAACACATTCTTATTTTCAATGATGGCCTTGGAACAGTGGGTTAACTGCCTTGTTCAGTTGCAGAACAACAGATATTTACCTTGTCAGCTCGGGGAGTTGATCTTGCAACATTTCGGTTACTCCAATGCTATAACCACTAGGCTACCTGCCGCCCCACCACGCTTCACCATAGGGATGGTGCCAGGTTTCTTCCAGATGTGACGATTGGCATTTAGACCAAAGAGTTCATTCTTGGTTTCATCAGACCAGAGAATCTTGTTTCTCATGGTCTGAGAGTCCTTTGGGTAGCCTTTTGTCAAACTCCAAGCGAGCTGTCATGTGCGTTTTACTGAGGACTGGCTTCATTTGGCCACTTTATCATAAAGGCCTGATTGGTGGGGTGCTACAGCGATGGTTGTCCTTCTGGAAGGTTCTCCCATCTCCACAGAGGCACTCTGGAGATCTGTCAGAGTGACCATCGGGTTCTTGGTTACCTCCCCACTCCCCCGATTGCTCAGTTTGGCCCGAGTGGCGAGCTCTAGGAAGAGTCTTGGCGGTTCCAAACTTCCATTTAAGAACGATTGAGGGCACTGTGTTCTTAGGGACCTTCAGTGCTGCAGATATTTTTTATACCCTTCCCCAGATCTGTGCCTCGACACAATACTGTCTCTGAGCTCTATGGACAATTCACTCGACTTCATGGCTTGGTTCTGCTCTGACATGCACTGTTAACGGTGGGACCTTATAGACAGGTGTGTGCCTTTCTAAATCATGTTTGATCAATCGAATTTACCACAGATGGACTCCAAGTTGTAAAAACATTTCAAGGATGATCATTGGAAACAGGATGCACCTGAGCTCAATTTCCAGTCTCATAGCAAAATATCTGAATATTTATAAGGTATTTCTGTTTTTTACTTGTAATAAATTTGCAAACAATTCTTAACTTGGTTTTGCTTTGTCATTATGGAGTATTGTGTGTAGATTGATGAGGAAATAGTTGTATTTACTCCATTTTAGAACAAGGCTGTAACGTAGAATAATGTGAAAAGATTAAGGGTCTGAGTACTTTCTTAATGCACTGTGTAATGTGAAGAAATAATAGTTTATAAACATTTCCAGCGATGCGTTCTGATTTGTTGCGTCAGACTCATTGATTTATTTATTTATGTAGCCTAGGCCTATTGGTTTTATGAATTTGGGATCTATCGTCCCACAACTGTCCCAGTGTCAGTTTAAATAGACCATTTATTTCTTGACAAGCTAACCAATAAAGTAGTTAAACTTTTCTGCTATGGGGGATAGTAGATTGACAGACTAGTGATTTTGCTGTTCATTACTAGTCATGTTGGCTGAGGAAAAGTACGTGTGGACAGTTATTCTAACTTCTTCAAAGTGGGCATCAGAATTCGGTAAGAAGGACAGCGTATCCTTGTATCCTCAAATGGCATGTTCTGTGAGCTCTGTCATTCTGTGCACCATGGGTGGACCCCTAATCAGGTTATAAACCCAATGCATATGGGTCCAGTAAATGTATAAAATGTCCAGTAAATTTAAATGCTGCCGGTCAAATGTCCGGCACCACATTTTCCTAACGGAAACCCTCACAGGCAGGGCGTTACACACACACACAGTATTTTTCTCTTTCATTTTTAAGAACTCCTCATTGCGTGTCGTCTGGCTAGAGATTTGGTGGAGATACAATTACAATTAGGCAGGCTAGTGGGCTCATGGCCCTAACAACAAGTAACAGCTCTCAGATCTGTCCTGCGTCCAGCCTCATCTCGCTAATGACTCAATGGAAGCAGCTATTTTAGCTTTGTCATGGAGTACAGTACAGCAACGTGTCCCATGCCAGTCCCTAGACAGACCAACTGCATGGTCAGCAAAACCCCAGACCCATGTGGTCAAACTAAACATGGCATCACGGGTCTGGCCACACTGCTGCCTACAATGACACATGTCCCGGTCTGTCTGAATAGGACTCTGTCACAGACAGTGTCTCTCTCTATACCAACCCCTGTCTGTGTCATGGTGGCACATGTCACATCTGTCTGATTAAAACAGCCTTCTATTCAGACAGCAGCCTCTCAACCCTCTGCTTCAGCTCTGAGAAATAGAGATGCTGTTGGATTTTCATAATCCCGTGGCATTGATGCGGCCCCAGCCCCTGTACACACCATGCTGACAGTGCGGCCCCAGCCCCTGTACACACCATGCTGACAGTGCGGCCCCAGCCCCTGTACACACCATGCTGACAGTGCAGGACTGCAGTGGCCTTAGTTAGCAGGGCAGAGTAGGAAAACACGAGGACTAGTGTACAGTACATCGCAATGTTTACAAGCACAGGACTTAAGAAAATATCTGTGTCTTGGGTGAATGGGACACTTTTCATATTGTCAGATGAAAGGTAGCGACTTTGAAATAGGATAATTTTCCTCAGAAAAACATCATCTGCATGGTAATATATTCTCTTGAATGTGCGTTTCTACCCTTGGGTCTTCATTTCATATATTTATGTCAATAGAAAAGCGTTGCAAAAAAATATAACCACGATGCTCAAGGAAAATACACATGAATTGGAAGTTCATAGTTCATAATGTAAAATATGCTGAAGTAGTTTTTTCTCCCTACAGTCCCAACACTCTCCACTGGGTGGCCTCGTACCTATGTCTGTTACCAGAGCTGGCAGAGGGACAGGACACCACCATTGAGAAAGAGGTCCTCCTGGTGGTCGGTGCTGTTTCGAAACGGGGAGATGTTGTCCCTATCTTAATGCTTAAAATGTGGGAATTGGGGAAGTTTAATCTGATCCTAGATCTATGGTTAGGGATGATGGGAAGGAGACAAGGAGAGGATGCTAAGATAATGAATATTTACATGCCCCCCAAGATGCGCTTAAGAATGAGAGAACCCCTCCTCTATTTACGGCTTGGCTAAACCGAAGCGACGTATATGTTGGCTTGCGGAACAATAACCGCCCAGAGAGCATAGCATCATAATAGGGTTGGCGTGGCTGGTTTAAAATACATTCATTTATGCTTTTAGAGTACATACAGTATGCAACCCCCCACACACACTCCTCTCCGCCCTTGAATTTGCCTTTGAATCCAATTAGGGCTCAACATTGTTGATAGAGATGGAGTGGATGAAGTGGAGGAGAGGGAGGTAGAGAGAGACTAATGAGGAAAGAGCACTAAGGTTTCTATTATCCTAGGAAAAAACACCACTGTTGATCTGATTTGCTCCCCAAACCCACCCACCCTTAGTCCCTCCTATAAACAGGCATACAGTGTGTTGTTAACAAGTCTCATCCCCATAACCCTCCATCACCAAGCGACCAGTCCATCCACTGACCTGCTCTGTCCCTACTGCTGTAATTACCCACTTCAAGTCTTCTCTAGTCCTCCTCTCCTCTGCCCGCCACTGAAGAGAAGCTTTTCAATAATTAGCTGATTAGATTGTTCCCAGAGCCATTGTCAGGGGACTCATTTGCGTGGCTCCTGGTTGCCCTGAGCATCCAAAAATCTCCAGATTCCACTTTGGTATTATGCATTATTTGTTTGCTCGCTGGTGCCAGAGGCTTGTAGAGATGTGCTGTGTAGAGCTGTGTTGTGTAGAGATGTGCTGTGTAGAGATGTGCTTTGTAGAGCTGTGTAGAGCTGTGTTGTGTAGAGATGTGTTGTGTAGAGATGTGCTGTGTAGAGATGTGCTTTGTAGAGCTGTGCTGTGTAGAGCTGTGCTGTGTAGAGCTGTGCTGTGTAGAGCTGTGCTGTGTAGAGATGTGCTGTGTAGAGATGTGCTATGCAGGATGGAGCAGAGCAGGTCCCACAGACACACTGCAGAGAAAGTCTGTAATTAAACCTGGGGAATGAGAGGATGAGCTGATCAGAGTGCTACTGAGCTTCTAGCTATCACTGTTCTTGGGGTTATTTACATAATTCCTCAAAGCCATGAGCCACCCACTCTTGAAATAATAATTTCCTATTTAGATTACTGACATTGCAGTGGATTCTTTATCCATCATTATGGAATTTTTGCTTCGTTTTGCAATAACTGTCCGAGATGGGCTCGATGGGTATTAGTCTCAATCAGGGTTGTACAATCTTTAGATCTATGTACCTCTCTACCAGTCCCGGATGGATGACTGTAGACAAAACCCTGGGTTAGATAGTAACTGGCAGGGAACACGGCGGTGTGACAAGATGGATGACTGTGACAAAACCCTGGGTTAGATAGTAACTGGCAGGGAACACGGCGGTGTAACAAGATGGACGACTGTGACAAAACCCTGGGTTAGATAGTAACTGGCAGGGAACACGGCGGTGTAACAAGATGGACGACTGTGACAAAACCCTGGGTTAGATAGTTACGGCGGTGTAACAAGATACTGTGACAAAACCCTGGGTTAGATAGGGCAGGGAACACGGTGGTGTAACAGATATGACAAAACAGGATTAGTTTAGTGTAACAAGATGGCGGACAAAACCCTGGGTTAGATAGTGACTGACTGATCACATATTAAACACAAGGATTATATAGACTTCTGCATCATATTTGGCACACAACCATCAGGGATGCTACTGACAAACCCTGGGTTTTAGGCCCCTGACCTACAAAACCTGGGTTATATCACAATTACATAATTTGGGTTAACAACCATCAGCGGAGTGTAACATTTGGCTGGTTATTAGACTTCTGCATCAAAACAACAACCTGCAGGCTCACTGAAGAGATACAAGCCAAACTGTATGAGAGAGATGGTCTCTAATGAAGGGGTTGTCATGACAGACGGTGAAGTAGTGTGATGCATCTGACATGATTATTTTTACAAAACTTTGTTTTTAATACCACTGTCAAGTGAGTGAGGGGAGGGTAAGAGTGGGGGGATGGTGCATTCACCCAATGTCTTTCTTTCTCTCTCTCCAGAGACTCTTTAGATAGTCTGGCAGGGAACACGGCGGTTCAAGTCTCTCACACTAACAGGTGTCTCGTCATGAGAGACGAATCTCCCAGATCGAGCAACTTAACCAGATGCCTCTTTAG
Source organism: Oncorhynchus gorbuscha (assembly GCF_021184085.1). Classification (NCBI taxonomy): domain Eukaryota; kingdom Metazoa; phylum Chordata; class Actinopteri; order Salmoniformes; family Salmonidae; genus Oncorhynchus; species Oncorhynchus gorbuscha. The sequence continues at coordinate 76,194,239 of NC_060182.1, read as the reverse complement.
CCAACGGAGGAGATTATCTGGATGAGAACATAGTCCCGAATGAGTACTATTCTGGTGAAGGTGTGTGTCTGTCTACTGTATTTTTCAAAACTTTGTTTTTTACCACTGTTAAGACACACCCTGCTGTGTTATCCAACACCACAGTGGCAGTGAGCTGTCCCGAATGAGTACTATTCACCCTGTCTACTGTGTCTGGCCAATCCCACACCCTGGCACCCTCTTAATGGCCAATCCTCTTTAGGCTAGCAGGGGCACCTTCACAGGCTAAGATGCCTACAAACCCTGTAATCCCATTGAAATCCATGAGCCTATCGACGTCTATAAGGCTATCTTAACTGTTTTAGCCTTCCAAGAGATTACAGGTGTAAATTAGCATTCTAGTCTACTCTGCAGCTGTTATATCGAAGGGATTGTCCCTGTCACATAGCTACCGAGTTGTTCCTGGTCAGGGAAAACTCGAGGTCCTGTTTATGTTACACTGAAATAGGTAGGTAATAGATCTATACCAATGACATCAATTACAGAGGATTTTTTTGTCATGTCTCTCTCTTTAATCCTTGTGTTCCAGTTTGTCTGGTTCTTCCTAAACGGAACCTGCAGTTCCTGACCCTCCACGACTGCCTGCTGAGAAACTTCAACCTGTTTCGTCTGGAGTCCACCTACGAGATCAGACATGACGTGGAGGATGTTGTGACTCGCATGAAACCATGGTGAGCAGAGAACACACACCTATAACTGATGGGAAGAAAATGTTCCCACATTTCTGTTTACTTAGAATTTATAATTTTTGCCTCACTCATAACTCAATTTCTATGACATTTTCAGGCGCTCGTAGTATGATAGTGTGGTGTTTGTGGGTTGACCTGCTGTCTTGTCATCCGTTTGGCAGAGTGTGGTGTTTGGGGGCCAGCCAGGAAGTTTCAGACATCACAGCCTTCTCCATCGTGGAGGTGGCTAAGCCATCGCTGTCAACCTGAACGTACGAGACCACATCAAACACGAGTGGGAAGGCACATGGCTGTGCCATCTCTCAATCCCCTGCTCTCCCTCTCTCTTCTCTACCCTTCAGCATTCCCTCTATATACCGTCTAGTTTTCTGTCTTTTGTTCTCCTTTCTCATGCACTCTGTCTCCCTCCCTCTCTCTTCGTGGATCCCACTCCCTCCCAGTAATAAAGCCTTTACAGTGGGGCAAAAAAGTATTTAGTCAGCCACCAATTGTGCAAGTTCTCTCACGTAAAAAGATGAGAGAGGCCTGTAATTTTCCTCATAGGTACACTTCAACTATGACAGACAAAATGAGAAAAAAAATCCAGAAAATCACATTTACATTACATTTAAGTCATTTAGCAGACGCTCTTATCCAGAGCGACTTACAAATTGGTGCATTCACCTTATGACATCCAGTGGAACAACCACTTTACAATAGTGCATTAAATTTTTTAAGGGGGGGGTGAGAAGGATTACTTTATCCTATCCTAGGTATTCCTTAAAGAGGTGGGGTTTCAGGTGTCTCCGGAAGGTGGTGATTGACTCCGCTGTCCTGGCGTCGTGAGGGAGTTTGTTCCACCATTGGCAGCCAGAGCAGCGAACAGTTTTGACTGAGCTGAGCGGGAACTGTACTTCCTCAGTGGTAGGGAGGCGAGCAGGCCAGAGGTGGATGAACGCAGTGCCCTTATTTGGGTGTGCCTGATCAGAGCCTGGAGGTACTGAGGTGCCGTTCCCCTCACAGCTCCGTAGGCATTTTTAAGAAGCACCATGGTCTTGTAGCGGATGCAAGCTTCAACTGGAAGCCAGTGGAGAGAGCGGAGGAGCGGGGTGACGTGAGAGAACTTGGGAAGGTTGAACACTAGACAGCTCGGGCTGCGTCCAGCGTTCTGGATGAGTTGTAGGGGTTTAATGGCACAGGCAGGGAGCCCAGCCAACAGCGAGTTGCAGTAATCCAGACGGGAGATGACAAGTGCCTGGATTAGGACCTGCGCAGCTTCCTGTGTGAGGCAGGGTGGTACTCTGCGGATGTTGTAGAGCATGAACCTACAAGGACACGGGCCACCGCCTTGATGTTAGGTTGAGAACGACAGTTTGTTGTCCAGGATCACGCCAAGGTTCTTAGCGCTCTGGGAGGAGGACACAATGGAGTTGTCAACCGTGATGGCGAGATCATGGAATGGGCAGTCCTTCCCCGGGAGGAAGAGCAGCTCCGTCTTGCCGAAGTTCAGCTTGAGGTGGTGATCCGTCATCCACACTGATATGTCTGCCAGACATGCAGAGATGCGATTCGCCACCTGGTCATCAGAAGGGGGAAAGGAGAAGATTAATTGTGTGTCGTCTGCATAGCAATGATAGGAGAGACCATGTGAGGTTATGACAGAGCCAGTGACTTGGTGTATAGCGAGAATAGGAGAGGGCCTAGAACAGAGCCCTGGGGACACCAGTGGTGAGAGCGCGTGGTGAGGAGACAGATTCTCGCCACGCCACCTGAAAGGAGCGACCTGTCAGGTAGGACGCATTTTCAAGCGTCCGCGCATGGTAGATGCCCAATTCTCGGAGATGGGTGGAGAGGAGGATCTGATGGTTCACAGTATCGATAGGCAGCCGATAGGTCTAGAAGGATGAGAGCAGAGGAGAAAGTTAGCTTTGCGGTGCGGAGCGCCTAATGATACAGAGAAGAGCAGTCTCAGTTGAATGACTAGTCTTGAAACCTGACTGATTTGGATCAAGAAGGTCATTCTGAGAGAGATAGCGGGAGAGCTGACCAAGGACGGCACGTTCAAGAGTTTTGGAGAGAAAAGAAAGAAGGGATACTGGTCTGTAGTTGTTGACATCGGAGGGATCGAGTGTAGGTTTTTTCAGAATGGGGTGCAACTCTCGCTCTCTTGAAGACGGAAGGGATAGCCAGCGGAAGGGATAAGTTGATGAGCGAGGTGAGGTAAGGGATTTAAGGTCTCCGGAAATGGTCTGGAGAAGAGAGGAGGGGATAGGGTCTCGGGCAGGTTGTTGGGCGGCCGGCCGTCACAAGACGCGAGATTTCATCTGGAGAGAGAGGGAGAAAGAGGTCAGAGCACAGGGTAGGGCAGTGTGAGCAGAACCAGCGGTGTTGTTTGACATTAGCAAACAGGATCGGATGTCGTCGATCTTCTTTTCAAAATGGTTGCGAAGTCATCTGCAGAGATGGGAGGATGAAGGGGAGGGGGAGGAGGATTCAGGAGGGAGGAGAATGTGGCAAAGAGCTTCCTAGGGTTAGAGGCAGATGCTTGGAATTTAGAGTGGTAGAAAGTGGCTTTAGCAGCAGAGACAGAGGAGGAAAATGTAGAGAGGAGGGAGTGAAAGGATGCCAGGTCCGCAGGGAGGCGAGTTTTCCTCCATTTCCGCTGGCCTTCCGGAGCCCTGTTCTGTGAGCTCGCATTGAGTCGTCAAGCCACGGAGCGGCCCGGGAGGACCGAGCCGGCCTGGAAGATAGGGGACATAGAGAGTCAAAGGATGCAGAAAGGGAGGAGAGGAGGGTTGAGGAGGCAGAATCAGGAGATAGGTTGGAGAAGGTTTGAGCAGAGGGAAGAGATGATAGGATGGAAGAGGAGAGAGTAGTTGGGGAGAGATGCGAAGGTTGGGACGGCGCGATACCATCTTTGTAGGGCAGTGTGGGAAGTGTTGGATGAGAGCGAGCTGGGAAAAGGATACAAGGTAGTGGTCGGAGACTTGGAGGGAGTTGCAATGAGGTTAGTGGAAGAACAGCATCTAGTAAAGATGAGGTCGAGCGTATTGCCTGCCTTGTGAGTAGGGGGGAAGGTGAGAGGGTGAGGTCAAAAGAGGAGGGAGTGGAAAGAAGGAGGCAGAGAGGAATGAGTCAAAGGTAGACGTGGGGAGGTTAAAATCGCCCAGAACTGTGAGAGGTGAGCCGTCCTCAGGAAAGGAGCTTATCAAGGCATCAAGCTCATTGATGAACTCTCCGAGGGGACCTGGAGGGCGATAAATGATAAGGATGTTAAGCTTGAAAGGGCTGGTAACTGTGACAGCATGAAATTCAAAAGGAGGCGATAGACAGATGGGTAACGGGGAGAAAGAGAGAATGACCACATGGGAGAGATAAGGATCCCTATGCCACCACCCCGCTGACCAGAAGCTCTCGGGGTGTGACAGAACACGTGGGCGGACGAAGAGAGAGCAGTAGGAGTAGCAGTGTTATCTGTGGTGATCCATGTTTCTGTCAGTGCCAAGAAGTCGAGGGACTGGAGGGAGGCATAGGCTGAGATGAACTCTGCCTTGTTGGCTGCAGATCGGCAGTTCCAGAGGCTACCGGAGACCTGGAACTCCACGTGGGTCGTGCGCGCTGGGACCACCAGATTATGGGTGGATGGCCACGCGGTGTGGAGCGTTTGTATGGTCTGTGCAGAGAGGAGAGAACAGGGATAGACAGACACATAGTTGACAGGCTACAGAAGAGGCTACGCTAATGCAAGGAGATTGGAATGACAAGTGGACTACACGTCTCGAATGTTCAGAAAGTTAAGCTTACGTAGCAAGAATCTTATTGACTAAAATTATTAAAAATGATACAGTACTGCTGAAGTAGGCTAGCTGGCAGTGGCTGCGTTGTTGACTTTGTAGGCTAGCTGACAGTGGCTGCGTTGTTGACACTACACTAATCAAGTCGTTCCGTTGAGTGTAGTAGTTTCTACAGTGCTGCTATTCGGGGGCTAGCTGGCTAGCTAGCAGTGTTGATTACGTTACGTTGCGTTAAAAGAACGACAATAGCTGGCTACTAACCTAGAAAATCGCTCTAGACTACACAATTATCTTTGATACACAGACGGCTATGTAGCTAGCTATGTAGCTAGCTACGATCAAACAAATCAAACCGTTGTGCTGTAATGAAATGAAATGAAAAATGTGATACTACCTGTGGAGCATCGGAATGCGAGGGTTGTTGAGTGCGGAAGTTCTATGTTTAACGTTGGTTAGCTTTGCTCTAGCAGTGTCTCCTAAAGGACCGACAAATAGCTGACCCTAGCTAACCTCTGAGAAATTAAGATAATCACTCTAAGACTACACGCTCTAAACTACACAATTATCTTGGATACGAAGACAGCAAAGACAACTATGTAGCTAGCTAACACTACACTAATCAAGTGTTCAGTTGAGTGTAATAGTTTCTACAGTGCTGCTATTCGGTAGACGGTGGACGTTTGCTAGCTGGCTAGCTGCTGGGCAGATAGCAGTGTAGACTACGTTAGGACGACGAAATACGAATGCAATAGAAGTGCTGACTGTTTCACTTTGTTGTCCTCTTTCTTTTCCTTTTTCTTCTGTCCTTCTTTTGTCCTTATTTTGTCTTCCTTTCTTCTGTTAACTAGATATTTTTTGTTGTTATTCTTTGTAAGCTAGCTAGCTTCTTCCAGGAGAGTCCCTAGCAACTGCTTAGCAACAAGTAAACAATTCTGCTAGCAATTCACCTAGCTAAGATAACTGTACAATTTTATGAAAAAAATAGTTAATTTTTCAAAAGCCTGTCTTGTTTAGTTTGTTCCTTGTTTTGTCTTCTATTGAGTCTTGCAGTTTTTCAGTGGGGAGTATTTTTCGATGTTCTTCACTCTAAAAAAAACATTTAAATCTCAATAAATACAGGAGCTCATTTTTCAGCAGCTGCTCAATTTAGAACTCCGGAATTTCATTTCATACATCACATGAGTGGATTGATTCTTTTTTAAATCTGTAGAATTACTAAAGGAGTCTGCTCTTCAACACATAGCGAACCTCCGAGTGCAGGAGGATGTCAGGATAGTCTAGTGCTACCAGAATCACCCTCCCTTTCTCTCCCACCTCCATACCTCTTCTACGGGTTCACATTCTCCTTCTTTTTGTCTTTCAATTGAGAGGTGTGTGATGTGATTCTCCCTGTCTGCCTCCCTCATCACCCCTCCCCATTGTATAATTACAGCTTCATGTTTTAAAGATCAGCCGAGCGCTGACAGGGACTTTTCGCTCTCCTTCTCCCAGTGCTGCGGAAGCACGGAGTTTGCTTTCTGGTCACGGTGTGGCCCAATCTGCCCTTCGGCACGAGCCTCGACCGGCGCCAGCCTTTTGTGGAGCAGACAGGCCTGGCCTACGTGAGTGGTTGCGAGGTGCAGGTCATGCTGGACGACAAGGGCCGCGTCATCGAGGAAGGTAGGCTGGTACACACGTGGACATCTGTACACACACAGGCGTACACACACACACACACACACAAAGAAGTGCATGCATATACATACATTTCCCACCGTCACACCCAGACACCCACACCCTGCCTATACACACTCACAAACTCATGTCACACACCATTCTCCTCATCCTCCTCCGACCACTTAACCTCCAGCCCTTGAGGACTAGTGGGGTTGTCATGGTGACACTCAGAGACCTGACCCTGTTCTTGTTAACGTTCCATTAACCTTAGGGAAACCCATCACACCTGGATGCCTCTCAGTGTTTTATTTATTTGATTTTACTGTGGTAGAAGGGCATGACGGGCATCTCTAGACTCCAGAATACCTTGACAGCCATAGTCTCAAATTCATCCTATTGAAGCTGTGACTGGGCTTGCCATGGTTATGGCAAATCCCACCGTACCTTCTCCGCTATGTAATCTGGTTTTCGAGCTGGTCATGGGTGCACCTCAGCCACGCTCAATGTCCTAAACAATATCATAACTGCCACCAATAAAAGTACTGTGCAGCTGTATTCATTGACCTGGTCAAGGCTTTCTCTGTCAATCACCGCATTCTTATCGGCAGACTCAACAGCCTTGTTTCTCAAATGACTGTCTCGCCTGGTTCACCAACTACTTCTCAGATAGAGTTCAGTGTGTCAAATCGGAGGGCCTGTTGCCTGGACCTCTTGCAGTCTCTATGGGGGAGCCACAGGGTTCAATTCTCGGGCCGTCTCTTTTCTCTGTATATATCAATGATGTCGCTCTTGCTGCTGGTGATTCTCTGATCCACCTCTACGCAGACGACACCATTCTGTATACTTCTGGGCATACAACTCTCCTTCCGTTGCCTCCAACTGCTCTTAAATGCAAGTAAAACTAAATGCATGCTTTTCAACCAATCGCTGCCCGCACCCGCCCACCCGTCTAGCACCACTACTCTGGACGGTTCTGACTTAGAATATGTGGACAACTACAAATACCTAGGTGTCTGGTTAGACTGTAAACTCTCCACAGCCTATCTGTAAATAGCCCACCTAAATACCTCATTCCTATATTGTTATTTATTTTGCTCCTTTGCACCCCATTATCTCTACTTACACATATATCACTCCAGTGTTAATGCTAAATTGTAATTATTTCACCACTATGGCCTATTTATTGCCTTAACCCCCACTACATTTGCACACACTGTATTTAGACTTTTCTATTGTGCTATTGACTGTACGTTTGTTTATCCCATATGTAACTCTGTGTCTGTGTCTCACTGCATTGCTTTATCTTGGCCATTTCGCAGTTCGAAATTTGAGAACTTGGTCTCAACTGGCCTACCTAGTTAAAAAAAGGTTAAATAAAAAAATTATATCCCTTGTGGTTTGGCTTTCAAATGAGACTTTCAGTCATGATACCGCTCAATGTGGATCCCAAGGTCAGTGGGTTAGCTGGTCCTAGATCTGTAGATGGGTTAGCTGGTCCTAGATCTGTAGGTGGGTTAGCTGGTCCTAGATCTGTATGGGTTAGCTGGTCCTACTGTAGATCTGTATGGGTTAGCTGGTAGGGGGGGTCAGCTGGTCCTAGATCTGTAGGTGGGTTAGCTGGTCCTAGATCTGTATGGGTTAGCTGGTCCTACTGTAGATCTGTATGGGTTAGCTGGTAGGGGGGGTCAGCTGGTCCTAGATCTGTATGGGTTAGCTGGTCCTAGATCGGTAGGTGGGTTAGCAAGTCTTAGATCTGTAGGTGCGTCAGCTGGTCCTAGATCTGTAGGTGGGTTAGCTGGTCCTAGATCTGTAGGTGGGTTAGCTGGTCCTTGATTTGTAGGTGGGTTAGCTGGTCCTAGATATGTTGATGGGTTAGCTGGTTCCGGATCTGTAGGTGGGTTAGCTGGTTCTAGATCTGTAAGTGGGTTAGCTGGTCCTACATCTTTAGGGGGGCTAGCTGGTCCTAGATCTGCGCAGGCAACTTGTACCCAGAATCTTCCTCTTCCACCAGCAGAGCTCAGAGACGTTTATTGGCATGGATATAATATCAGGTTAACCTGCAGACATGGTATACTAAGTGTTCCTTCCCCCTATGTGAACATGTGGCAGTGTGTACCTCTACCAAAGCACTATGTCCCCTCGCTTCTCCTCTCCATATTCCCACTTTATTAAAAATGTAGCGAGTGGTGCTAACTGGACCAGGGTGTATGTAGTAATGAATCTAACTCTGTTGTCTAGCACTGGTTAAACTTTGATGCCCACAGGGCCGAGCCAGAGACTATCATGTCACCTGTATCGCCGGGCGCTTTGTGTGAAGTGGCACCATCATTTCGATGTATTTATTCATCCTCCATTTACTTAGCAACCCCATTGAGATGTAAAAGCTATAATATAAGGTTTTCTTTTGGCCTGGCCAAACGTGTTATAAGCTGTGAAACTAGATAAAGTAAAGCTGGAATGAGCTCAAAGAAACAAACACCTCAATCTGATTTTGGCTACTTTTCTCTACTGGTTACCTGCCTGGCTACCTGCATGCCTGACTATCTGCCTCGCTACCTGCCTACTTGCCTGCCTGGCTACCTACCCAGCTGCCTCACTACCTGCCTACTTGCCTGCCTGGCTACCTGCCTGGCTACCTACCTGCTTAGCTCTTCACAGACAGCTGTCTTCAGCCCTTTATCCCAGTGGGTTTAGTGCCCTTCTTCAACCCACTCATCTGTCAATCGCACCACACTCGTTTTAGTAGAGCAGATTTAAAGGAAATGCATGGGACAGTAGCCACCTGGCTTGAGTTTCACCACCAGGGCACTGCACAATGGCATCATGTGAGAACCTCATTTTAAATGTTTGTGAAACGCGAGACTCACACACAGGTGCATCAGAGGCTTCCAATGGGAATCAGTCTAAAGCCTCTGGCCTGTGTGTGTGAGAGGCATGAGAATGTAATGCGTCTTGGTGCTGAGATGGGATGCGCTGTCTGGACCAGGATTTGAGAGGTTAGCTGTCTTGGGGACCATGGAAGATGCCCTAGGATTTATGAAATTAGAGGCATACAATGTTGTCTAAAATGGGCTGGCTTTGGGGGGGAGGGATCTGGCCAATGTAGCTAATGTTTCTCTCATTTATTTTGTCTCTCTTGCTCCCTCTTTTGCAGTCCTCTATCACTCTCTGTATGTTTGTGTCCTTGGTTGTTACATAAGCAATGAACATTCCCAGACTCATATATCCACCACACATCTTTAGTATCTACTAGTGGTCTATTGGTTAGTATACACTATTCTTGAGAATGAATTCAACCTCATTGTATTTATATTATGCCGTTAGTTGAGTTGCATGTCACATGATCACTAACGGACATAATCCTTTTGACACATACATTTGGATAAGCACGCTTGCTTCATGTTGGTGCTAGCAAGCAGGCTAGGTAGTGCTATATATCAAATACAATTTTATTTGTCACATACACATGGTTAGCAGATGTTAATGCAAGGGTAGCGAAATGCTTGTGCTTCTAGTTCCGACCATGCAGTAATATCTAACAAGTAATCAAACAATTTCACCACCTTATACACACACACGTATAAAGGAATGAATAAGAATATGTACATACAAATATATATGGATGAGCGATGGCAGAATGGCATAGGCAAGATGCAGTAGATGATATAGAGTACAGTATATACATATGAGATGAGTAATGTAGGGTATGTAAACATTATATAAAGTGGCATTGTTTAAAGTGGCAAGTGATACATTTATTACATCCAATTTTTTTGAGATTTGAGTCAGTATGTTGGCAGCAGCAACTCAATGTTAGTGATGGCTGTTTAACAGTCTCATGGCCTTGAAATAGAAGCTGTTTTTCAGTCTCTCAGTCCTGCTTTGATGCGCTATGGAGATAGCGGGGTGAACAGGCAGTGGCTCGGGTGGTTGTTGTCCTTGATGATCTTTTTGGCCTTCCTGTGATATCGGGTGGTGTAGGTGTCCTGGAGGGCAGGTAGTTTGCCCCTGGTGATGTGTTGTGCAGACCTCACTACCCTCTGGAGAGCCTTACGGTTATGGGTGGAGCAGTTTCTGTACCAGGCGGTGATGCAGCCCGACAGGATGCTCTCGATTGTGCATCTGTAGAAGTTTGAGTGTTTTTGGTGAAAATACAAATTTCTTCAGCCTCCTGAGGTCGACGAGGTGCTGCTGCGCCTTCTTCACCACGCTGTCTGTGTGGGTGGACCATTTCAGTTTTTCTGTGATGTGTAAGCCAAGGAACTTAAAACTTTCCACCTTCTCCACTACTGTCCCGTCGATGTGGATAGGGGGGTGCTCCCTCTGCTGTTTCCTGAAGTCCACGATCATCTCCTTTGATTTGTTGGCATTGAGTGGGAGGTTATTTTCCTGACACCACACTCCGAGGGCCCTCACCTCTTCCCTGTAGGCCGTCTCGTCGTTTTTGGTAATCAAGCCTACCACTGTAGTGTCGTCTGCAAACTTCATGATTGAGTTGGAGGCGTGCATGGCCACTCAGTTCTGGGTGAACAGGGAATACTGGAGAGGGCTGAGAACACACCCTTGTGGGGCCCCAGTGTTGAGGATCAGCGGGGTGGAGATGTTGTTTCCTACCCTCACCATTTAGGGGCAGCCCGTCAGGAAGTCCAGAACCCAGTTGTACAGGGCGGGGTCGAGACCCAGGGTCTCGAGCTTAATGATGAGTGTGGAGGGTACTATGGTGTTAAATGCTGAGCTGCAGTTGATGAACAGCATTCTTACATAGGTATTCCTTTTGTCCATATCCCAGTCCAGGGCAGTGTGCAGTGTGATTTTTTTTAAACTGTTTTATTTACCTTTATTTAACAAGGCAAGTCAGTTAAGAACTCATTCTTATTTTCAATGATGGCCTAGGAACAGTGGGTTAACTGCCTGTTCAGGGGCAGAACGACAGATGTGTACCTTGTCAGCTAGGGGATTTGAACTTGCAACCTTTCGGTTACTAGTCCAACGTTCTAACCATTGCGTCGTCTGTGGACCTATTGGGGCGGTATGCAAATTGGAGTGAGTCTAGGGTGTCAGGTAGGGTGGAGGTGATATGGTCCTTGACTTGTCTCTAAAAGCACTTTGTGATGACTGAAGTGACTGCTACAGGGCGATAGTCATTTAGCTTAGTTACCTTAGCTTTCTTGGGAACAGGAACAATGGTGGCCATCTTGAAGCATGTGGGAACAGCAGACTGGGATAAGGATTCATTGAATATGTCCATAAACACACCAGCCAGCTGGTCTGCGCATGCTCTGAGGGTGCGGCTAGGGATGCCGCCTGGGCCGGCAGCCTTGCGAGGGTTAACACGTTTAAATGTTTTACTCACGTTGGCTGCAGTGAAGGAGAGCCTGCATGTTTTGGTATGTATTGTCCTCAAAGCGAGTAAAGAAGTTGTTTAGTTAGTCTGTGAGCAAAACTTTGTGATCCGCGATGGGGCTGGTTTTCTTTTTGTAATCCAAGATTGACTTTAGACCCTGCAACATAACTCTCTTGTCTGAGCCGTTGATTTACGACTCTACTTTGCTGAGGGTATAGCTACACTGTTTGTATTCGGTCCTGTTCCCGGTCGCCTTGCCCTGATTTAAAAGCAGTGATTCGCGCTTTCAGTTTTGCGTGAATGCTGCCATCAATCCAAGGTTTCTGGTTGAAAGGTTTTAATAGTCGCTGTGGGTACAACATCACTGATGCACTTGCTAATAAACTTGCTCACCGAATCAGCGTATTCATCAATGTTATTGTCCGACGCTATGCGGAACAGATCCTAGTCCACATTATCGAAGCAATCTTGAAACAGGGAATCCGATTGGTCGGACCAGCGCTGAACAGACCTGAGCACGGGCGTTTCCTGTTTTAGTTTCTGTCTATAGGCTGGGAGCAACAGAATGGAGTCGTGGTCAGATTTTCCGAAAGGAGGGTGTGGGAGGGCTTTGTATGCATCACAGATGTTAGAATAACAATGATCCAAAGTTTTGCCAGTCCGGGTCGTGCATTCGATATGCTGATAACATTTAGGGATCCTTGTTTTCAGATTAGCCTTGTTAAAATCCCCAGCTACAATAAATGCATCCTCAGGATATGTGGTTTCCAGTTTACATAGAGTCCAATGAAGTTATTTCAGGGCCGTCGATGTGTCTGCTTATGGTGGGATATACATGACTCTGATTATAATCCAAGAGAATTCTCTTGGTAGATAATGCGGTCAGCATTGGATTGTAAGGAATTCTAGGTCAGATGAACAAAGGACTTGAGTTCCTGTATGTTGTTATGAACACACCACGTCTCGTTAATCATAAGGCATACACCCCCGCCCTTCTTACCAGAGAAATGTTTGTTTCTGTTGCCGCGATGCGTGAAGAACCAGGTGGCTGTACTGACTCTGATAACGTATCCCGAGTGAGCCATGTTTCCATGAAACAAAGAATGTTACAATCTCTGATGTCTTTCTGGAAGGCAAACCTTGTTCGGATTTCGTCTACCTTGTTGTCACGGGACATTGGCGAGTAGTATGCTCAGGAGCGCTGCGCGATATGCCCGTCTACGGAGCATGACGCAAAGACCCCTTCTGCGGCGTCGTTGTTTTAGGTCGCCGGCTGGAATCCGATCCATTGTCCTGGGTGGTGTACCAAACAGAGGATCCGCTTCGGGAAAGTCATATTCTTGGTCGAAATGTTGGTGAGTTGACATTGCTCTTATATCCAATAGTTCCTCCCGGCTGTATGTAATAAAACTTAAGATTTCCTGGGGTACCAGTGTAAGAAATAATACATTTAAAAAAACGAAATACTGCATAGTTTCCTGAGAACGCGAAGCGAGGTGGCCATCTCTGTCGGCGCCGGAAGTGTATCAACAGCCAATCCAGTAGGGGCTGAAAACTATAGTGTGCTTCGATTTGGTCAATCACAACATGATGTCGCAGAGTATTGAATTAAGTTCAGCTTATTCCAACTTTGGTCCCTCACCCATGCTCGTATCGTCCAACGGTCCCCCCGCCCACTTTGCGTGCTTCATGAATGCACTTCCGTTTCATCACCCCCAACATTCTATGTAGATCTCTTGTGGAAACTTAGCATAACAGATTCTGCTTTGCATTCCCCCCAAACCATATAACACTGGCTGACTGTAGATACTGAGAAATTATATACACGGAGTATGTGAAACCCCTTACTAATATTGAATTGCACCCCCTTTTGCCCTCAGAAAAGCCTCAATTCGTCGGGGCATAGACTACAAGGTGTTATAAGCATTCCAAAGGGGTGCTGGCCCATGCTTCCCGCAGATGTGTCAAGTTGGCTGGATGTCCTTTTGGGAGGTGAACCATTCTTGATATCAACGGGAAACTGTTAAGTGTGAAAAACCCAGCTGTTTTGCTGGCACCTACTACCATAACCTGTTCAAAGGCACTTTGACAACAATATTTTGTTTTGCACATTCGCCCTCTGAATGGCACACATGTACAATCCATGTCTCAAGGCTTGAAAATCCTTCATAAAAAACGGTCTCCTCCCCTTCATCTACTCTGATTTGAAGTGGATTTAACAGGTGACATCAATAAGGGATCATAGCATTCACCTGGTCAGTCTGTCAGGGCAGGTGTTCCTAATGTCTTGTACAGTCGGTGTAAGTAGTTCTTAAAAAATGCTTTAAAAATAATTGAATGAGGACTAAAATCAATAGCTTCAAATATTAAACCTTTAAAATTAACAATCGTGTCATATTTTTGTTGAATACACTTTTTATCTGCTATCCTATTCCTGCTGGAAATGAAGAGGTACAATTTTTGCCTTTGCAATCTTTATCATAGTGTACTACAATCCTTGACCAGGACGTTCAGAGTGTGGCTGAACCCTAACCAGTACCAGTAGGACATGACCGACAGCATCCAGAACGGCACTGTGAGGACCCCTATGAGTCCTTCAACATCATCATGAGACGCAAAACCAAGGAGAACAACTTCAAGGCTAGTGGGGGGACTGTATTACTGCACATTAAACATGACCCGGTTTGGTATTTACACTCCCTCTCGCTATATCCCTTCTTCCTTTTCATACTACCTCTCACCTTCCAACCATCCTTTGTTTCCTTCCTCTTTCCCTTCCCTCATTCCTCCCTTTATTTGAGCACAGCCCCCAGGCTTCGATTTTCCCTACTCCACCCCACCCCTGGGTGATCAATCACTGACTGGTCCCGCTGGGTCTGGGAGCTGAGAGCCTTGGGGTGATCTAGGATTACCACCAGCTCAAGACCCCTGATCCCCCCCCCCCCACTGACTCCAGACAGAGGCCCTTGTGGCTGAGTGTGACTTTCACTTCGTCTCTCTAGGCATCCATCTCTGGAGGCATGCCTGTAGTACGATGCACATTCTGTTAGATCTGGTTGCGCTACCTGCTGGCAGAGATGGCTAAGAGCGGCAGTTATCGTGGAAATTTAAATGTAGCCACTAACTATCTTGGTTTTATTTTTTTCTCTCAAATGTTTTAACCCCTTTAAAGAGCTAGAAAGAATGTGTGTTTTACATGTTGAGTATAATTTCAGACCCTTGCTGCACAATTTCTTGAATGTACATTGGAATTGCGTTGAGTGTACAAAACATATACATTGAGTGTACAAAACATTAGGAACACTTTCTGTTTTTTGCTTTCAGAACAGCCTCAATTCATCAGGGCGTGGACTCTACAAGTTACACAAGGCTGACTCCATTGCATCCCACAGTTGTCATGTTGGCTGGATGCCCCTTGGTTGGTGGACCATTCTTGATACACGCGGGAAACTGTTGAGAATGGAAAACCCCCCGCAGCGTTCTTGACACACTCAAACCAGTGCACCTGGCACCTACTACCATACGCCGTTCAAAGGCACTTCAATCTTTTGTTTTGCCCATTCACCCTCTGAATGGCACACACACACAATCCAAGTCTCAATTGTCTCAAGGCTTAAAAATCTGTCTTTAACCTGTCTCCTCCCCTTCATCTACACTGGTTGAGTGGATTTAACAGGTGACATCAGTAAGGGATCAAAGCTTTCACCTTGTCAGTCTGTCATGGAAAAAGCAGGTTTCCTAATGTTTTGTACATTTGCTCTATGTGAAATATCCATATCGCAAGAGATCCATATTTTTACGATATTTTAAAACATGTGCAACGTCCGTTTTCATAGTTTACTCCTCGTGCCGTCTCTCCCTGCCTTTCTCCTACAGGCTGCTTCCCCATGCACACCATCCCACCCCCTGTCACTTATTCAAGCATGGCAGCGGTTATCACTGTAAATTCACTCTGCATACAATACATTTACAGTCAACTGTAAACAAGAACGATTCTACTTTCCACTTTGCTTCCTAACATAAA
The DNA here is from genome assembly GCF_021184085.1 of Oncorhynchus gorbuscha. Classification (NCBI taxonomy): domain Eukaryota; kingdom Metazoa; phylum Chordata; class Actinopteri; order Salmoniformes; family Salmonidae; genus Oncorhynchus; species Oncorhynchus gorbuscha. The sequence goes on along the minus strand of NC_060182.1, from coordinate 76,178,714 downwards.
TCAATGTTTTCTTTATTATACTATTATTTTTTCTTGCTATCTGCAAAATGCGTATTAGTCTTAGCAAGCTGCTCATGTCCAAGAATGTTTGCATTAGCCACTAATGCTAACTAGCTAACTGAGAGGGCAAATCTGGCTAGCAAACTGTGTAGGTTGATGAGGGGGGGAAAAAACGATTTAATAAATTTTTAAATAAGGCTGTAACGTAACAAAATGTGGAAAAAGTCAAGGGGTCTGAATACTTTCCGAATGCACTGTATATATCATGTTTGTACTATGGCATGTTCTGAATCAGAGAGGAATAACTAAGCATATTCTAAAGTTGTTGTCCTAATATAACACCTATTCAATTCTAGCTGTTGTGCCCCGGGAAACACAGACCAACATTTTGGTTCCTACCCTGTCACAACAAACTCCTCCCTGGCTTTTTAATCTGTTGTTATGCCAAACACTGTATTTCAACTATATCATTAGAATAATCATTCAATTTCTATTTTTCCACAGATCACCCAAGTGGTTTGAAAATATTTCAAATCAAATCACAATCGCAGTAAAAAACACACAATTAGATGTTTTGCCCATATTGTGCAGTCCTAACACAAGCTCCTTCAAAATTACATCAATGCTTGAAGAAATATGTTTTGTTTTACATTTCACAAAATGAAATGAAAAGGAAGATGATGCTCAAGAATTTGACACACAGGAAGGATATCACATAGTTCAACACTCATTAAAATGTGATTGACATGTAGGTCCCTCTTTTCACATTTGATCAGATTTTGGTACATATTAAAACTTCTTAAGACTAAGGGGCAGTATTCAGAAGTTTGCTTGACTGAGGTGCCCAAAGTAAACTGCCTGTTACTCAGGCCCAGAAGCTAGGATATGCATATGCATGTAGTATTGGATAGAAAACACTCTAAAGTTTCTAAAAATGTTCAGCCCACCATTGATTCCTATGGCTGTCATTTTTAATATGAAAGCAATACCTCACAGATTGCAGTTCCTAGGGCTTCCACTAGATATATATATATATATATATACAGTGGGGCAAAAAAGTATTTAGTCAGCCACCAATTGTGCAAGTTCTCCCACTTAAAAAGATGAGAGGCCTGTAATTTCGTCATAGGGACACTTCAACGATGAATGACAAAATGAGAAAAATAAATGCATGTAGGATTTAATGAATTTATTTGCAAATTATGGTGGAAAATAAGAATTTGGTCAATAACAAAAGTTTATCGCAATACTTTGTCAAACGTTTTCTGTAAGTCTTCACAAGGTTTTCACACACTGTTGCTGGGATTTTGGCCCATTCCTCCATGCAGATCTCCTCTAGAGCAGTGATGTTTTGTGGATGTTGCTGGGCAACACGGACTTTCAACTCCCTCCAAAGATTTTCTATGGGGTTGAGATCTTGAGACTGGCTAGGACACTCCAGGACCTTAATGCTTCTGACGAAGCCACTCCTTTGTTGCCCGGGCGGTGTGTTTGGGATCATTGTCATGCTGAAAGACCCAGCCACATTTCATCCTCAATGCCCTTGCTGATGGTAGGCTTTGTTACTTTGGTCCCAGCTCTCTGCAGGTCATTTACTAGGTCCCCCCGTGTGGTTCTGGGATTTTTGCTCACCGTTCTTGTGATTATTTTGACCCCATGGGGTGAGATCTTGCGTGGAGCCCCAGATCGAGGGAGATTATCAGTGGTCTTGTATGTCTTCCATTTCCTAATAATTGCTCCCACAGTTGATTTCTTCAAACCAAGCTGCTTACCTATTGCAGATTCAGTCTTCCCAGCCTGGTGCAGGTCTTCAATTTTGTTTCTGGTGTCCTTTGACAGCTCTTTGGTCTTGGCCATAGTGGAGTTTGGAGTGTGACTGTTTGAGGTTGTGGACAGGTGTCTTTTATACTGATAACAAGTTCAAACAGGTGCCATTAATACAGGTAACGAGTGGATGACAGAGGAGCCTCTTAAAAAAGAATTACAGGTCTGTGAGAGCCATAAATATTGCTTGTTTGTAGGTGACCAAATACTTATTTTCCACCATCATTTGCAAATAAATCCATTACAAATTCTACAATGTGATTTTCTGGTTTTTTTCCCATATTTTGTCTGTCATAGTTGAAGTGTACCTATGATGAAAATTACAGGCTTCTCTCATCTTTTTAAGTGGGAGAACTTGCACAATTGGTGGCTGACTAAATACTTTTTTGCCCCACTGTATGTCCCCATGAAGTCTGTCGATCCAGACCATCTGTCCAAACCTGCTATACCTTGACCTGTGAACCCCCCCCTTTAGCCTTGTGTCTGCCTGTAGACATGTTGTTTCCTACCAGCCCTGATCACTTAGCTTCAGTGTTTTATTTCCTATATATATATATATATATATATATATATATATATAAACAACTACACATTGATACTTGGAGTCAAAGTATCGAAATATTGTTGAAAACAGCTCTTGTTTTGCTTCTCAAGCTTTCAACATGTTGCTTAAAATTCTCTAACCATGAGTGATAACTTTGTGTGTTTGAACAGAAATACCATCCAGTTTACACCAACTCAGATTGAGGCCATCCATGCTGGGATGCAGCCTGAACCCACTATGGTAAGAACATTTACTGTCTTATGTTTATCTCTTGTCTGCTACTTACATTTTTATACTAATACAATAAACTGAACTCATACTGGCCATAGAACCATTGACAATATTGATTTTCATAATTTAAGATGTGGTCAAGATCAAACATCTTGTCTGGTAAAAAAACATTTTAAAAAACATTTTAAATGTTTTTTGTCTACTCATATCTAGCCACTTGAGTAAACCAAGGCACTAGACGGACAGCATTAAACGTTTGAGCCACAGCTGAAGTCTCCTATCCATTGGCTCGTTAGTTATACTGTGCTTTTCAATCACTCATAGCCCAGAGTGGGTGGTTGGCTACCTATGACAGGTGTATTATTGGCCCTGGCTTCTTGAAGAGCTGAGGATTTGTAACTACTCTTTCTGACGCTGTGGACTGGCTAGGACCTTCCCTCAGACACTAGTAATGTGGAGTTATTTAGCATTCCATTCCTCCTCACTCCTGCAGATCTCAGTCAGGCCCTCTTAGTGAATTACTGCCCTGAAAGCCCCTCCACTAAATTAAATGGTGATGATGGAGCGCGAGCACACACACACGCGCACACACACACACACACGCACGCACACACACACACACACACACACACACACACACACACACACACACACACACACACACACACACACACACACACACACACACACACACACACACACACACACACACACACACACACACACACACTCGCAAACACACACACACACACACACACACACACACACACACACACACACACACACACACACACACACACACACACACACACACACACACACACACACACACACACACACACACACACACACACACACAAACACACAGCCTCTCATCCACAGAAAAACACACATTCACTAACACACCCACAGCTGCCTTGCTTTGATGAAGCTCATTCCTGGCCTGGTGACTCGTAGCTGGCAGAGGGATCTGTCTGTTATTTATTGGGTGACTGCTGGGGAGTAAATATGGCAGCATGGCTATCAGCACAGTCGTAAAACAACTCTACACACACAAAAAACCACTCACTGGCATGTGTCGGGACAATCGTTAGCAGCCAAGGCAGCCTCCCAGTCCCAGGCTTCTCCTATCGTCTTGAGCTGTTTATATGTGTTATTCTGTGTTTGGGTCCATAGTGTATAAAGTGGACTTGCTTTTGAGACTTACCTGAGGTGTGACGTGGCTAAATGAATATACCATCAAGTAAACTCCATTCCAAGTTTTAGCCTCCACTAGTCTGTGAGCAACTTCTGCCCTGGAAAACACTGGTTTGAGTCTTTGAGTCAAAATGGTTTGAGTCTTTCCAACTTGTGTAGTGTTGTTTTTTCTAGACCACACCCAATGACCCCTACAGCCTTAACGAGACCCAATGACCCCTCAGCCTTAACTAGACCCAATGACCCCTACAGCCTTAACTAGACCCAATGACCCCTCAGCCTTAACTAGACCCAATGACCCCTCAGCCTTAACGAGACCCAATGACCCCTCAGCCTTAGTCTCCGGAAGGTGGTGATTGACTCCGCTGTCCTGGCGTCGTGAGGGAGTTTGTTCCACCATTGGGGGCCAGGGCAGCGAACAGTTTTGACTGGGCTGAGCGGGAGCTGTACTTCCTCAGTGGTAGGGAGGCGAGCAGGCCAGAGGTGGATGAACGCAGTGCCCTTGTTTGGGTGTAGGGCCTGATCAGAGCCTGAAGGTACTGAGGTGCCGTTCCCCTCACAGCTCCGTAGGCAAGCACCATGGTCTTGTAGCGGATGCGAGCTTCAACTGGAAGCCAGTGGAGAGAACGGAGGAGCGGGGTGACGTGAGAGAACTTGGGAAGGTTGAACACCAGACGGGCTGCGGCGTTCTGGATGAGTTGAAGGGGTTTAATGGCACAGGCAGGGAGCCCAGCCAACAGCGAGTTGCAGTAATCCAGACGGGAGATGACAAGTGCCTGGATTAGGACCTGCGCCGCTTCCTGTGTGAGGCAGGGTCGTACTCTGCGGATGTTGTAGAGCATGAACCTACAGGAACGGGCCACCGCCTTGATGTTAGTTGAGAACGACAGGGTGTTGTCCAGGATCACGCCAAGGTTCTTGGCGCTCTGGGAGGAGGACACAATGGAGTTGTCGACCGTGATGGCGAGATCATGGAACGGGCAGTCCTTCCCCGGGAGGAAGAGCAGCTCCGTCTTGCCGAGGTTCAGCTTGAGGTGGTGATCCGTCATCCACACTGATATGTCTGCCAGACATGCAGAGATGCGATTCGCCACCTGGTCATCAGAAGGGGGAAAGGAGAAGATTAATTGTGTGTCGTCTGCATAGCAATGATAAGAGAGACCATGTGAGGTTATGACAGAGCCAAGTGACTTGGTGTATAGTGAGAATAGGAGAGGGCCAAGAACAGAGCCCTGGGGGACACCAGTGGTGAGAGCGCGTGGTGAGGAGACAGATTCTCGCCACGCCACCTGGTAGGAGCGACCTGTCAGGTAGGACGCAATCCAAGCGTGGGCCGCGCCGGAGATGCCCAACTCGGAGAGGGTGGAGAGGAGGATCTGATGGTTCACAGTATCGAAGGCAGCCGATAGATCTAGAAGGATGAGAGCAGAGGAGAGAGAGTTAGCTTTAGCAGTGCGGAGCGCCTCCGTGATACAGAGGAGAGCAGTCTCAGTTGAATGACTAGTCTTGAAACCTGACTGATTTGGATCAAGAAGGTCATTCAGAGAGAGATAGCGGGAGAGCTGGCCAAGGACGGCACGTTCAAGAGTTTTGGAGAGAAAAGAAAGAAGGGATACTGGTCTGTAATTGTTGACATCGGAGGGATCGAGTGTAGGTTTTTCAGAAGGGGTGCAACTCTCGCTCTCTTGAAGACGGAAGGGACGTAGCCAACGGTCAGGGATGAGTTGATGAGCGAGGTGAGGTAAGGGAGAAGGTCTCCGGAAATGGTCTGGAGAAGAGAGGAGGGGATAGGGTCAAGCGGGCAGGTTGTTGGGCGGCCGGCCGTCACAAGACGCGAGATTTCATCTGGAGAGAGAGGGGAGAAAGAGGTCAGAGCACAGGGTAGGGCAGTGTGAGCAGAACCAGCGGTGTCGTTTGACTTAGCAAACGAGGATCGGATGTCGTCGACCTTCTTTTCAAAATGGTTGACGAAGTCATCTGCAGAGAGGGAGGGGGGGGAGGGGCGGAGGATTCAGGAGGGAGGAGAAGGTGGCAAAGAGCTTCCTAGGGTTAGAGGCAGATGCTTGGAATTTAGCGTGGTAGAAAGTGGCTTTAGCAGCAGAGACAGAGGAGGAAAATGTAGAGAGGAGGGAGTGAAAGGATGCCAGGTCCGCAGGGAGGCGAGTTTTCCTCCATTTCCGCTCGGCTGCCCGGAGCCCTGTTCTGTGAGCTCGCAATGAGTCATCGAGCCACGGAGCGGGAGGGGAGGACCGAGCCGGCCTGGAGGATAGGGGACATAGAGAGTCAAGGGATGCAGAGAGGGAGGAGAGGAGGGTTGAGGAGGCAGAATCAGGAGATAGGTGGGAGAAGGTTTGAGCGGAGGGAAGAGATGATAGGATGGAAGAGGAGAGAGTAGCGGGGAGAGAGAGCGAAGGTTGGGACGGCGCGATACCATCCGAGTAGGGGCAGTGTGGGAGGTGTTGGATGAGAGCGAGAGGGAAAAGGATACAAGGCAGTGGTCGGAGACTTGGAGGGAGTTGCAGTGAGGTTAGTGGAAGAACAGCATCTAGTAAAGATGAGGTCGAGCGTATTGCCTGCCTTGTGAGTAGGGGGAAGGTGAGAGGGTGAGGTCAAAAGAGGAGAGGAGTGGAAAGAAGGAGGCAGAGAGGAAAGAGTCAAAGGTAGACGTGGGGAGGTTAAAGTCGCCCAGAACTGTGAGAGGTGAGCCGTCCTCAGGAAAGGAGCTTATCAAGGCATCAAGCTCATTGATGAACTCTCCGAGGGAACCTGGAGGGCGATAAATGATAAGGATGTTAAGCTTGAAAGGGCTGGTAACTGTGACAGCATGGAATTCAAAGGAGGCGATAGACAGATGGGTAAGGGGAGAAAGAGAGAATGACCACTTGGGAGAGATGAGGATCCCGGTGCCACCACCCCGCTGACCAGACGCTCTCGGGGTGTGCGAGAACACGTGGGCGGACGAAGAGAGAGCAGTAGGAGTAGCAGTGTTGTCTGTGGTGATCCATGTTTCCGTCAGTGCCAAGAAGTCGAGGGACTGGAGGGAGGCATAGGCTGAGATGAACTCTGCCTTGTTGACCGCAGATTGGCAGTTCCAGAGGCTACCGGAGACCTGGAACTCCACGTGGGTCGTGCGCGCTGGGACCACCAGAGTAGGGTGGCCGCGGCCACGCGGTGTGGAGCGTTTGTATGGTCTGTGCAGAGAGGAGAGAACAGGGATAAACAGACACATAGTTGACAGGCTACAGAAGAGGCTACGCTAATGCAAAGGAGATTGAATGACAAGTGGACTACACGTCTCGAATGTTCAGAAAGTTAAGCTACGTAGCAAGAATCTTATTGACTAAAATGATTAAAATGATACAGTACTGCTGAAGTAGGCCAGCTGGCAGTGGGTGCGTTGTTGACACTACACTAATCAAGTCGTTCCGTTGAGTGTAATAGTTTCTGCAGTGTTGCTATTCGGGGGCTAGCAGGCTAGCTAGCAGTGTTGTTTACGTTACGTTGCGTTAAAAGAACGACAATAGATGGCTAGCGAACCTAGAAAATCGCTCTAGACTACACAATTATCTTTGATACAAAGACGGCTATGTAGCTAGCTAAGTAGCTAGCTACGATCAAACAAATCAAACCGTTGTACTGTAATGAAATGAAGTGAAAAAGTGATACAACCTGTGAATGCGACCGGGTAGTTGAGTTCTATACAGAAGACGTTGGCTAGCGTTGGCTAGCTGTTGGCTAGCTAGCAGAGTTGGCTAGCTAGCAGAGTCACCTACGTTAAGGACGACAAATAGCTGGCTAGCTAACCTCGGTAAATTAAGATAATCACTCTAAGACTACACACTCTAAACCTAAACAACACAATTATCTTGGATACGATGATACGATGATACGAAGACAGCAAAGACAGCTATGTAGGTAGCTAACACTAAACTAATCAAGTCGTTCAGTTGAGTGAAATAGTAATAGTTTCTCAGTGCAGCTAATCAGTGGACGTTAGCTAGCTGGCTAGTGAAGACTACGTTAGGACGGCGAAATACGATAATTACGCAATTATCTTTGATACAAAGACGGCTATGTAGCTAGCTGAGAAGAAATTGCTAAGATAAGACAAATCAAACCGTTGTGATATAATGAAATATAATGAAAAAGTTATACTACCCGTTGGAGCGACGTGCAGATGCGACCACTCGCTCCAACCGGAACCAATGACTCCCACAGCCTTAACCAGACCCAATGACTCCCACAGCTTTAACTAGACCCAATGACCCCTAAAGCCTTAACTAGACCCAATGACCCCTATAGCCTTAACTAGACCCAATGACCCCTACAGCCTTAACTAGACCCAATGACCCCTACAGCCTTAACTAGACCCAATGACCCCTACAGCCTTAACGAGACCCAATGACCCCTCAGCCTTAACTAGACCCAATGACCCCTACAGCCTTAACTAGACCCAATGACCCCTCAGCCTTAACTAGACCCAATGACTCCCACAGCTTTAACTAGACCCAATGACCCCTACAGCCTTAACTAGACCCAATGACCACTACAGCCTTAACTAGACCCAATGACCCCTACAGCCTTAACGAGACCCAATGACCCCTCAGCCTTAACTAGACCCAATGACCCCTACAGCCTTAACTAGACCCAATGACCCCTCAGCCTTAACTAGACCCAATGACCCCTCAGCCTTAACTAGACCCAATGACTCCCACAGCCTTAACTAGACCCAATGACCCCTACAGCCTTAACTAGACCCAATGACCCCTATAGCCTTAACTAGACCCAATGGCCCCTCAGCCGTAACTAGACAAAATGACTCCCACAGCCTTAACCAGAACCAATGACTCCCACAGCTTTAACTGCTTTAACAGCTTTAACGGAGACACCTGAAACCCCACCTCTTTAAGGAATACCTAGGATAGGTTAAGTAATCCCTCTCACCCCACCCCCCCTAAGTTTTAGATGCACTATTGTTAAGTGACTGTCCCACTGGATGTCATAAGGTGAATGCACCAATTTGTAAGTCGCTCTGGATAAGAGCGTCTGCTAAGTGACTTAAATGTAACTAGACCCAATGACCCCTCAGCCTTAATTAGACCCAATGACCCCTCAGCCTTTATTAGACCCAATGACCCCTCAGCCTTAACTAGACCCAATGACCCCTCAGCATTTATTAGACCCAATGACCCCTCAGCCTTAACTAGACCCAATGACCCCTCAGCCTTAACTAGACCCAATGACTCCCACAGCTTTAACTAGACCCAATGACCCCTACAGCCTTAACAAGAACCAATGACCCCCACAGCTTTAACTAGACCCAATGACTCCTACAGCCTTAACTAGACCCAATGACCCACACAGCTTTAACTAGACCCAATGACTCCCACAGCCTTAACTAGACCCAATGACTCCTACAGCCTTCACTAGACCCAATGATCTCTCCAGCATTAATTGCTGGTGACACTGTCTGTGATTTATTTTCTAAATACCCCAATGACCCCTACAGCCTTAACTAGACCCAATGACCCCCGACAGCCTTAACTAGACCCAATGACCCCGACAGCCTTAACTAGACCCAATGACCCCGATAGCCTTAACTAGACCCAATAACCCATACAGCCTTAACTAGACCCAATGAACCCTACAGCTTTAACTAGACCCAATTACCCCTACAGCCTTAACTAGACCCAATGACCCCTACAGCCTTAACTAGACCCAATGAACCCACAGCTTTAACTAGACCCAATGACTCCTACAGCCTTAACTAGACCCAATGACCCCTCAGCTTTAACTAGACCCAATGACCCCTACAGCCTTAACTAGACCCAATGACCCCTCAGCTTTAACTAGACCCAATGAACCCTACAGCCTTAACTAGACCCAATGACCACTACAGCCTTAACTAGACCCAATGACCCCTACAGCCTTAACTAGACCCAATGACCCCTACAGCCTTAACTAGACCCAATGACCCCTATAGCCCTAACTAGACCCAATGACCCCTCAGCCTTAACTAGACAAAATGACTCCCACAGCCTTAACCAGAACCAATGACTCCCACAGCTTTAACTAGACCCAATGACCCCTCAGCCTTAATTAGACCCAATGACCCCTCAGCCTTTATTAGACCCAATGACCCCTCAGCCTTAACTAGACCCAATGACCCCTCAGCTTTTATTAGACCCAATGACCCCTCAGCCTTAACTAGACCCAATGACTCCCACAGCCTTAACTAGACCCAATGACTCCTACAGCCTTAACTAGACCCAATGATCTCTCCAGCATTAATTGCTGGTGACACTGTCTGTGATTTATTTTCTAAATACCCCAATGACCCCTACAGCCTTAACTAGACCCAATGACCCCGACAGCCTTAACTAGACCCAATGACCCAGACAGCCTTAACTAGACCCAGTGACCCCGATAGCCTTAACGAGACCCAATGACCCCTACAGCTTTAACTAGACCCAATGACTCCTACAGCCTTAACTAGACCCAATGACCCACACAGCTTTAACTAGACCCAATGACTCCCACAGCCTTAACTAGACCCAATGACTCCTACAGCCTTAACTAGACCCAATGATCTCTCCAGCATTAATTGCTGGTGACACTGTCTGTGATTTATTTTCTAAATACCCCAATGACTCCTACAGCCTTAACTAGACCCAATGACCCCTACAGCCTTAACTAGACCCAATGACCCCGATAGCCTTAACTAGACCCAATGACCCCTACAGCCTTAACTAGACCCAATGACCCCTACAGCCTTAACTAGACCCAATAACCCATACAGCCTTAACTAGACCCAATGAACCCTACAGCTTTAACTAGACCCAATTAACCCTACAGCCTTAACTAGACCCAATGACCCCTACAGCCTTAACTAGACCCAATGAACCCCACAGCCTTAACCAGAACCAATGACTCCCACAGCTTTAACTAGACCCAATGACTCCTACAGCCTTAACTAGACCCAATTACCCCTACAGCCTTAACTAGACCCAATGACCCCTACAGCCTTAACTAGACCCAATTACCCCCACAGCTTCAACTAGACCCAATGACTCCTACAGCCTTAACTAGACCCAATGACCCCACAGCTTTAACTAGACCCAATGACTCCTACAGCCTTAACTAGACCCAATGACCCCTACAGCCTTAACTAGACCCAATGACCCCTACAGCCTTAACTAGACCCAATGACCCCTACAGCCTTAACTAGACCCAATGACTCCCACAGCCTTAACTAGACCCAATGACCCCGACAGCCTTAACTAGACCCAATGACCCCTACAGCCTTAACTAGACCCAATGACCCCTACAGCCTTAACTAGACCCAATGACCCCTACAGCCTTAACTAGACCCAATAACCCATACAGCCTTAACTAGACCCAATGAACCCTACAGCTTTAACTAGACCCAATTACCCCTACAGCCTTAACTAGACCCAATGACCCCTACAGCCTTAACTAGACCCAATGACCCCTACAGCCTTAACTAGACCCAATGACCCCTACAGCCTTAACTAGACCCAATGACCCCTACAGCTTTAACTAGACCCAATGATCCCTCAGCTTTAACTTGACCCAATGACCCCGATAGCCTTAACTAGACCCAATGACCCCTACAGCCTTAACTAGACCCAATGACCCCTACAGACTTAACTAGACCCAATGACCCATACAGCCTTAACTAGACCCAATGACCCCTACAGCCTTAACTAGACACAATGACCACTACAGCTTTAACTAGACCCAATGACGCCTACAGCCTTAACTGGACCCAACGACCCTAACAGCCTTAACTAGACCCAATGACTCCCACAGCCTTAACTAGACCCAATGACTCCTACAGCCTTAACCAGAACCAATGACTCCCACAGCTTTAACTAGACCCAATGACCCCTACAGCCTTAACTAGACCCAATGACCCCTACAGCCTTAACTAGACCCAATGACCCCCACAGCTTTAACTAGACCCAATGACTCCTACAGCCTTAACTAGACCCAATGACCCCCACAGCCTTAACTAGACCCAATGACCCCTACAGCCTTAACTAGACCCAATAACCCATACAGCCTTAACTAGACCCAATGAACCCTACAGCTTTAACTAGACCCAATTACCCCTACAGCCTTAACTAGACCCAATGACCCCTACAGCCTTAACTAGACCCAATGACCCCTACAGCCTTAACTAGACCCAATGACCCCTACAGCCTTAACTAGACCCAATGACCCCTACAGCTTTAACTAGACCCAATGATCCCTCAGCTTTAACTTGACCCAATGACCCCGATAGCCTTAACTAGACCCAATGACCCCTACAGCCTTAACTAGACCCAATGACCCCTACAGACTTAACTAGACCCAATGACCCATACAGCCTTAACTAGACCCAATGACCCCTACAGCCTTAACTAGACCCAATTACCCCTACAGCCTTAACTAGACCCAATGACCCCTACAGCCTTAACTAGACCCAATTACCCCCACAGCTTCAACTAGACCCAATGACTCCCACAGCCTTAACTAGACCCAATGACTCCTACAGCCTTAACCAGAACCAATGACTCCCACAGCTTTAACTAGACCCAATGACCCCTACAGCCTTAACTAGACCCAATGACCCCTACAGCCTTAACTAGACCCAATGACCCCTACAGCCTTAACTAGACCCAATGACTCCCACAGCCTTAACTAGACCCAATGACCCCGACAGCCTTAACTAGACCCAATGACCCCTACAGCCTTAACTAGACCCAATGACCCCTACAGCCTTAACTAGACCCAATGACCCCTACAGCCTTAACTAGACCCAATAACCCATACAGCCTTAACTAGACCCAATGAACCCTACAGCTTTAACTAGACCCAATTACCCCTACAGCCTTAACTAGACCCAATGACCCCTACAGCCTTAACTAGACCCAATGACCCCTACAGCCTTAACTAGACCCAATGACCCCTACAGCCTTAACTAGACCCAATGACCCCTACAGCTTTAACTAGACCCAATGATCCCTCAGCTTTAACTTGACCCAATGACCCCGATAGCCTTAACTAGACCCAATGACCCCTACAGCCTTAACTAGACCCAATGACCCCTACAGACTTAACTAGACCCAATGACCCATACAGCCTTAACTAGACCCAATGACCCCTACAGCCTTAACTAGACACAATGACCACTACAGCTTTAACTAGACCCAATGACGCCTACAGCCTTAACTGGACCCAACGACCCTAACAGCCTTAACTAGACCCAATGACTCCCACAGCCTTAACTAGACCCAATGACTCCTACAGCCTTAACCAGAACCAATGACTCCCACAGCTTTAACTAGACCCAATGACCCCTACAGCCTTAACTAGACCCAATGACCCCTACAGCCTTAACTAGACCCAATGACCCCCACAGCTTTAACTAGACCCAATGACTCCTACAGCCTTAACTAGACCCAATGACCCCCACAGCCTTAACTAGACCCAATGACTCCTACAGCCTTAACTAGACCCAATGACCCCTACAGCCTTAACTAGACCCAATGACTCCCACAGCCTTAACTAGACCCAATGACCCCGACAGCCTTAACTAGACCCAATGACCCCTACAGCCTTAACTAGACCCAATGACCCCTACAGCCTTAACTAGACCCAATAACCCATACAGCCTTAACTAGACCCAATGACCCCCACAGCCTTAACTAGACCCAATGACTCCTACAGCCTTAACTAGACCCAATGACTCATAAAGCCTTAACTAGACCCAATGATCTCTCCAGCATTAATTGCTGGTGACACTGTCTGTGATTTATTTAGAATTCCAATCACACTTAACCAGCATGGCTACCACAGCATTCGCAGCAATACACCAACCCATCTGGTTTGCGCTATCATTTGTTTTGACCCAACACACCTCCAGGCTGTGTAACGCTATTTGACCAAGAAGGAGTATGCTTTATCAGATGATCTGGCCTCTACAATCACCCGATCTCAACCCAATTGAGATGGTTTGGGATGAGTTGGACCGCAGAGTGAAGGAAAAGCTGCCAACAAGTGCTCAGCATATGTGGGAACACTTTCAAGGCTTTTCGAAAAGCATTACAGGAGAAGCTGGTTGAGAGAATACCAAGAGTGTGCAAAGTTGTCATTAAGGCAAAGGGTGGCTACTTTGAAAAATCTAAAATATATTCTTACACTTTTTTGGTAACTGCATTATTCCATGTTTTATTTCATAGTTCTGATGTCTTGTAGAAAATAGTAAAACAAAGAAAAACCCTTGAATGACTAGGTATGTCCGAAACCTTTGACTGGAACTGTATATACAAAGGTACGTGGAAACCCCTTCAAATTAGTGGGTTCGGCTATTTCAGCCACTCCTGTCGCTCACAGGTGTGTAACTCTGTAGCCAAACATTGGCAGTAGAATGGTCTTACTGAAGATCTCAGTGACTTTCATTGTGGCACCGTAATAGGATGCCACCAACAAGTCAGTGCGTCAAATTTCTGCCTCGCTAGAGCTGCCACGGTCATCTGTAAGTGATGATATTGTGAAGTGAAAATGTCTAAGAGCAACAGCGGCTCAGCCGGGAAGTGGTAGCAAGCTCACAGAATGTGACCGCCGGGTGCTGATGCACGTAGCACAAATATTGTCCTCGGTTGCAACACTCACTACCGAGTTCCAAAATGCCACTGGAAGCAACGTCATCACAAGAACTGTACGTTGGGAGGTTCATGAAATGGGTTTCCATGGCCAAGCAGCTGCGCACAAGCCTAAGTTCGCCATGCGCAATGACAGGCGTTGGCTGGAGTGGTATGAAGCTCGCCGCCATTGGACTCTGAAGTAGTGGAAACGCGTTCTCTGGAGTGATGAATCATTTTTCACCATTTGGTAGACCGACGGACGAATCTGGGTTTGGCAGATGCCAGGATAACACTACCTGCCCCAATGCATAGTGCCAACTGTAAAGTTTGGTGGATGAGTAATAATGGTCTGGTGCTGTTTTTCATGGTTCGGGCGAGGCCCCTTAGTTCCAGTGAAGGGAGATCTTTGAATTGGAACGCCGACTGCAAGCCAGGCATAATCACCCAACGTCTTTGCCCGACCTCACTAATGCTGTTGGTGCTGAATGGAGGCAAGTCCCCGCAACATAGTTCCAACATCTAGGGGTAAGCCTTTCCAGAGGAGTGGAGGCTGTTATAGCAGCAAAGTGGGACTAACTCCAAATTTTATTGCCCATGATTTTGGAATGATATGTTAAAAATATGTAGAGTTATATAATATAACTTGTGCTATTTTTTTCATGACTTTATGAACCACCTCAAATGTGTTATTTATTATTGTCAGTCTGCGTTAAAGACCAAAATAGACCCCTTGGTCTAAAATAGTTCCAACTTCATTAAATATTTATTCAGTGCTCATGCAGCAGCCGTTTTCACTAGCTCTGATCTTGCTGTCAGAATAACTAACTATAGCTCTGAGACCCAGGCTATATAAGTACAAATCTCAGTTAACACAGAACCAAAGGCTTGCGTAAGTGGTCAGATGCTTGATTAAGTTCTTGGTACATAAGTGTTAAGAGAAGAGAGAGGACGAGGATCGGAAACGGAACGAAGAACTCCACACTTTCTCTTTGCAAGTTATGGTCTATGGGCCAAATTTCCCCTCCCATCCGCAATTCTAAAGATACCTGCAAAATAATGATTTGTGCATATAACCAGTGATGGAAAAACCCAAGAACCGGAGCTAATGCCGCCCGTTATCTCACGCATCCCGCATCTACGGTACCATTTATGAAGTCTGTCAATGAGAGATTATATCAGTATGAATAGCCTCAGGCCATACGTCAGAGCAGGAGCTTCAAGGAGTCTGCAGATACGTATTCTTTAGCCACTGGTAACCATCTTAGCTCAAAGAATGTCGATGGAGACCACAACAAATAGGCCTAGTGATACAAAATATACAGTACATGGGTAGATTCAGTTGTGTTGATTAAATGGGCAGATATTGCTGTAAAAACCTTGGTTCTGGCCCTACCTACCTACCTACCTACCTACCTACCTACCTACCTACCTACCTACCTACCTCCCTACCTCCCTCCCTCCCTCCCTACCCCCCTACCTACCTACCTACCTACCTACCTACCTACCTACCTACCTACCTACCTACCTACCTACCTACCTACCTACCTACCTACCTCCCTCCCTCCCTCCCTCCCCCACCCCCTCCCTACCTACCTACCTACCTACCTACCTACCTACCTACCTACCTACCTACCTACCTACCTACCTTACCTACCCTACCTACCTACCTACCTACCCTACCCTACCACCCCTACCTACCCCACCCACCCCACCCCTACCCTACCTACCCTACCTACCCCCTACCTACCTACCTACCCCTACCTACATACCCTACCTACCCTACCCCTACCCTACCCTACCTACCCCACCTACCTACCCTACCTACCTACCTACCTACCTACCCTACCCACCTACCTACCTACCTACCCTACCTACCCTACCTACCCTACCTACCTACCCTACCTACCCTACCTACCTACCCTACCTACCTACCTACCTACCTACCTACCTACCTACCCTACCTACCTACCTACCTACCCACCTATCTACCCTACCTACCCTACCTACCCTACCTACCCTACCCTACCTACCCACCTACCTACCCTTAGCTCACTGAAGAATGCAGATATGGTCATCTTCTGTTTAAAAACAGACCCGTTTTCTCCTGTTTCGTGCCGACTGAACACAGGCCCTTGTTGCGTAGAGCAGAGCCAGTGAGAATGGCGTGAGTTTGAAGTATGAGGAGTGGATGTGACGGCTCTGGAATAGCACAATTGCATTCTGCAGATCAGCTAAAGCTAGCTACAGTACCAGGACGAGAGGCTGTCTACAACATGCACGCTGACTGAATCAACATTCACCCCTTTCTTCCTTCCTTCCGGTCCAATGACGAGGAAGGAGAAACCTGGGGAAACTAATTAACACTGTACTGTATAGGCAATAGGATGAACAATTATTATCTTTTCTCAATGGTCAACCAAGGGTAGTTTACAGTGACATTAATATACATTGCATTGCCTTTTAATAAATAAATACAAAATTATATAAACCTCCCCCTTAATTAGATATTGAAATACTGTGTATATGAAGGACAGAGGTATAGAGAGCGCTTTTGTGGAAGTTGAAAGCACTTTATGACTAAATGGGTCAGTTCTGTCTCTGTCTCTTTGGCAGTCTCCTGGGACGGGAGAGCAGAGGGCTGCTTTTGTGATGAGGGAAACAAGTTCACCACTTTTTAATTTGATCGTCATCAACAGGTGTAGTTCTGTTAACGAATCATCTGCTGTGAGGCTTAGCAAGAGATCTATTTAGGAGTTAAAGTTTCACTCTGACACACGCACACAGCACAACAGTGTCTGGGTGACATGGATGATAGCATGGCCAGGTGCCACTGCCACCCACAAATTGTCTTTCTGGTTTGTTGTGGTGGCACACAGGGATGAATGACAAGACAAAAGATGGCTCGGTTTTCTGTATTTTTGTCTCTTTTTTTTGAAAAGCAAACTATTGTGTTTATTTTACACTCTTTGTTTGACAATGTAATTTGTGAGCTTTGTATTTATTCAATATCAAACATTGTAACAAGTGTAGGTAACTTATGTCTTGTTTAAAACTATGGAAATTCAATATTATTTTGTATGTGAATATTTTAAGCCATTGAAACTGACAACTTTATATTGACCAATGCAGCTCCAATTCCTGTTATACCTTGTCAATGTTATTACATGTATTAGAGAAGACTGCAATTTGGTCCTTCTGGCTATTAGCTTCCATCGTCTCAGCAACCAAAACTATTAATAGCCAGCTTTGAGTTTGGGTTCTTAAACTTTAGATTTGATTATTCACTTCAAGCCTACTGGCTTGTTGCTTGCAGCTGATACTGATTTGTGCATGAAGGTTTTGAAACTATTTCCCTAGGCTGTGATGTCACAGGTTTAGGCTTCAGTTCTCCTCGCAACATTAACATTTCTCCTCGGAATGACTTGATATGACCCTCAGATCACGACACTGATCTTATCTGGCTATGGACAGGCAGGCAATGTTCAGGGAAGGTTGAGGCTATTATCATCGTAGGAATATGGCATAACATTGTTTGAGAGGGTGGTTGTTACTAGTTTGATACTGTACCAGGCCTCCAGGTACGATGAGAGAATGGTTGGTTGTTGGAATGAGTTCCAGGAATATAACCACTCTTCTATGGTCCAATTCAACTGACTGAAATGGACCTGATACTGTTTGCTTTCTCAAGGTAAACTATGGATGGATGTGGTATATGGTGTGTTCTGGTATGGTCGTGTGAACAACGTACTAGGCTGGAGCTGATCAGAGAGGTGGGCAGTCTGCAAGAGAGTCTGGATGTCACGTTCTGACCTTTATTTCCTGTGTTTTGTATTTAGTTAGTATGGTCAGGGCGTGAGTTGGGTGGGCAGTCTATGTTTGTTTTTCTAGGTTTTGGGTATTTCTATGTTTCGGCCTAGTATGGTTCTCAATCAGAGGCAGGTGTCATTAGTTGTCTCTGATTGAGAATCATACTTAGGTAGCCTGGGTTTCACTGTGTGTTTGTGGGTGATTGTTCCTGTCTCTGTGTTTGCACCAGATAGGACTGTTTTTGGTTTTCCACGTTTATTGTTTTGTAGTGTTCATGTTTATCTGTTTTTATTAAACATGAGTCAACATGAGTCCCTGACACTGGACCTACACCTGTGAGACCGACAGACACTTCTACCTCTACCAGGTCAGTACAGGAGAGGGGGGGGTGGTGTTTGGGGATAATAGATGTGAATGTGTGTGACATTAGACTAAAGGTAAGGCATTTTCCAGATGAATTAGTCATTGCTGATATCCCGACCTGCAAAAGTTGGTAATAAAATATGTCACTAAAATAAAAATGAAAGGGGGTGAGATGCTGCCGAACTCATCCCAGTGCAATAAGTGTCAGTATCTTCCTTCCGCTTCAAATCCGCTTCGATGGCAAATACCAAAATATTATACCATATCCTCCATTTATTTATGTCGCCTAATTACCAAAAGAAATGCCACAACAGACAGTTCTGGATCAAGTCAAATGTTATTGGTCACATACACATGGTTCGCAGATGGTAATGCTAGTGTAGTGAAATGCTTGTGCTTCTAGTTCCGACCATGCAGTAATATCTAACAAGTAATCTAACAATTTCACAACAACTACCTTTTACACACAAGTGTAAAGGAATGAATAAGAATATGTACATATAAATATATGGATGCGAGATGGCCGTGCGGCATAGGCAAGATGCAGTAGATGATATAGAGTACAGTATATACATATGAGATGAGTAATGTAGGGTATGTAAACATGATATAAAGTGGCATTGTTTAAAGTGACTAGTGAGAGCTAGTGGCTAGAGAGTTGAGTCAGTATGTAGGCAGCAGCCACTCAATTTTAGGGATGGATGTTTAACAGTCTGATGGCCTTGAGATAGAAATAGTTTTTTTTAGTCCCTCGGTCCCAGCTTTGATGCACCTGTATTTACCTCGCCTTCTGGATGATAGCGGGGTGAACAGGCAGTGGCTCAAGGTGGTTGATGACCGTGATGATCTTTTTGGCCTTCCTGTGACATCGGGTGGTGTAGGTGGCCTGGAGGGCAGGTAGTTTGCCCCCGGTGATGCGTTGTGCAGACCTCACTACCCTCTGGAGAGCCTTACGGCTGTGGGCGGCGCAGTTGCCGTACCAGGCGGTGATACAGCCCGACAGGATGCATCTCGATTGTGGCAGCATGCACCAGCAGAAAGGCCCAGAATAGACAACAGAGCCTTTTTAACAAAGAGGAGACAACCCAAGGCAACTGTCATAAGAGGACCTGAGAGAGCTCATAAAATAGCCCAGATCTAAAATCAAGAAGAGTGGAGTGGATATCTCACTGAGGCGGCATCCTGTCAGTGAGAGGAGACTGGAAGACACAGCAGGGAGGCTGGCAGTAGGGTGTAGAGGGGATACAGAAGAGGGAAGCTGGCAGTGGGGTGTAAAGGGGAGAGTAGGGTTGAATATTGTATTTGACAAATGTTCAGTTTAAAACATATATAAATATGTCTGTATTTGGTAAGAGCTTTGATCGTCATTAAAATTCAAGCCTGATGCTACCTGAGCCTGATGACCTATACATTAAAGACATTTTACGAACCCTACATTAAAGACCTTTAATGAGCCCAAGCCCAAAAAAGCCCAAATGATTGTGCCGTTATCCAATACATAGCCTATCATATATAAGCTACCGCACATTACACACGACAGAAAACATAAAAGCCCATAGATGTAGCTATGCTCTCTTGGGTAAATAAATTAAACCAGCTCCAGTAGGCTAATCTTTTTGTATGGACTGTATTACTGTCCTTTATTGTATTATACTGTATTATATGGACTGGAATTACACACCTCATTCAAACCATGAAGCTGGGAAAGAACGTGATGCTAGTGCAGGACATGCGGCCTACAAAGTTTCAATTATAGACTTGCGAATTTGAGTTTAAATTAAATCAGTTTAGTTGTCCTCATGTTCATCATTGTAATGACACGCTTGAATAATATAGGACTAGAATAAGATGCAGACGGCTGTCATTTCTCTTCACGGATATTGAATGGTTATGAACAAATAACTGCTATCGCCTACCGCCATCGAGTTCTCTTTCAAACTCCCTGTGAGTTCAATTGGCTGCTGTATTTAACATGACGCATTTAACATGCTGCACACAAGAGCTTGCATCCCTCTTCGAATGATCTATTAGTATAAGAAACAACAAAAATGTAGAGCATGCTATTCTAGTATTTCTTTTCATGGGACTACACGAGTGAAGGAAAGATATTTAAGGAGAGAGGCCAGCGGAGTAAAAGTGTGTATTGCGCAAGAGACAGAAGCTATAAGTAGAGGCTAATGCATAACCCATCATTCATTAGCTAAATATAAGACTACTACTGCATTGAATGTATTACCTGAAAGAGGTAGGCTAGGACATCTATCTACACATCAGTGTACAAAACATTAAGGAAACCTGCTCTTTCCATGACAGACTGACAAGGTGAATCCAGGTGAAAGCAATGATCCCTTATTATGTCACTTGTTAAATTCACTTCAAACAATGTAGATGAAAGGGAGGAGACCGGTTAAATAAGGATTTTTAAGCCTTGAGACATGTATTGTGTATGTGTGCCATTCTCAGGGTGAATGAGCAAGACAAGATTTGAGTGCCTTTGAACGGGGTATGGTAGTAGGTGTCAAAAATTGCACCGCTGTTGGGTTTTTCATGCTCAACAGTTTCCCCTGTGTATCAAGAATGGTCCACAACCCAAAGGACATCCAGGCAACTTGACACAAATGTGGGAAGCATTGGAGTCAATATGGGCCAGCATCCCTGTGGAACGCTTTCGACACCTCGTAGAGTCCATGTCCTGACGATTTGAAGCTGTTCTGAGGGCAAAAGGAGGAGGGGTGCAACTCAATATTAGGAAGGTGTTCCTAATGTTTTGTGTGTGTGTGTGCATATACAGTGGGGAGAACAAGTATTTGATACAATGCCGATTTCGCAGGTTTTCCTACTTACAAAGCATGTAGAGGTCTGTATTTTGTATCATAGGTACACTTCAAAAATCCAGAAAATCACATTGTATGGTTTTTAAGTAATTAATTTGATTTTATTGCATCTCAGTGTATACTGAACCAAAATATCAACACTTTACAAATATCTTTGTTTAGCCAACTTGATTCTATTTGCTAGCTTACAAGGTAGAACAGTTGAATAGTGGAGAATAGTTACAGGGGAGAGGAGGGGGATGAATGAGCCAATTGTAAACTGGGGATTATTTGGTGACTGTGATGGGTTTAAGGGCCAGAATGGGAATTTAGCCAGGACACTGAGGTTAACACCCCTACTCTTACAATAAGTGCCATGGGATCTTTAATGACCTCAGAGAGTCAGGACACTCGTTTAATGTCCCATCCGAAAGACAGCACCCTACATAGGGTAGTGTCCCCAACCATTGCCATGGTGCACTGGGACATTTTTTTTTAGACCAGAGGAAAGATTGCCTTCTGGCCCTCCAACACCACTTCCAGCAGCATCTGGTCTCCCATCCAGGAACTGACCAGGACCAACCCTGCTTAGCTTCAGAAGCAAGCCAGCAGTGGTATGCAGGGTGGTATGCTGCTGGCATGCTAGCCTATCAACTTGTTCAGATGTTTAAATCAAGTTCAATATCTTATATAATTGTTTAATGCATTTGGAATATCGAGCTAAAACAAAATAATTAAATATATCATCCAGTCCTACTTTGTATGTGACGCAACTGTTTGTCTTTGAGTGAGAATGCACGTGTGCGGCATACCAAAAAGAGCCAGACCTGTAACATCCAGGGGGGGCTGTCTGCTGCTGTCCTCTCTCGCCCCGCTGCAGGTGATGTCTCACTGGGAAGAGTACATTTCCAAGGTCAGGTCTAAGCAGGGTGAAGGCCGAAGCCATGGCCACACACTTACCCTTCCACAAGTACTTCTCCAACGCCCCCCAGCCTGTGTTCCACGGTCGCTCCTATGATGAAGACATGGACTTCGCTGAGGGTTGCTACCAACACATCAAGAAGAGATTTACCCAGCTGGAGGCAGGCCACACACACACACACACACATCACATCACATGTTTACCTAGCTAAAGGGACATACACCATGAAGATCCTCACTCTGTCAGAGATAAACATGTCACAAACAAACAGGCTCTTGAACAAACACACACATACCATATCATCCCAGTCAGAGGTTAATTATGTCACACACACACATTTACATTACATTTACCATGTCAGCAGTTACGTGATGACATCCAGTGGCTACAATAGTGCATCTAAATATTTTAAGGGGGAGGGGGGGTGAGAAGGATTACTTTATCCTATCCTAGCCAGGTGTCTCTTTGACTGCTGTGTGGTGAGGGAGTTTGTTCCACCATTGGGAACAGACTGAGCTGGAACTGTACAGTGGTAGGGAAGCAGGCCAGAGGTGGATGAACGCAGTGCCCTTATTTGGGTTAGGGCCTGATCAGAGCCTGTGAGGTACTGAGGTACGTTCCCCTCACATGCGGAGGAGCGGGGTGACATGAGAGAACATGACAGTTGTAGGGGTTTAATGGCACAGGCAGGGAGCCCAGCCCAGGCTCACGGGAGATGACATGATTGTTTAGATTATGAGCATGAACCTCTCTCCTACTGGAGAGTTTGTTGTCCAGGATCAGCCAGGTTCTAGCGCTCTGACACAATGGAGTTGTCACTGCATCACATTCCAACAGTTTTTTGAGTGGTGATCCGTCATCCACACTGATTTCTGGTCACACACACACCATGTCAGCAGTTCGGATGTTGCTAGTTAGCCATCTTTGTGTTTGGTGAATATGATTCTCTTTCCACAACTGATGCCATGACAGGTCTGCCCAGGCTCACGTGATTGTTTAGATTCTGACTCTCTCTCCTACTGGAGAAGTAGCCACTGTGACATCGCACTGCATCACATTTCAACAGTTTTTTTTTGTGTTTCTGTTGTGATATTAGGAGTTTGTAATATGATGGGGATATAGTGAGTTTCTTCCTTTTCATTCTTTTCCACCCTCTTTGTTAAATCTCACTCACTCACTCACTCACTCACTCACTCACTCACTCACTCACTCATTCCCTCTGTTTGAGTGTGTTCTTTGAGACATTACATGGTGAATTACATGTATTACATGGTGATTTGGTGACATGTCACCCCGTGCCCCCTCCCCCTCCTCCCATGACCCCATTGGCAGTGACACAGGACTTGCTGTCTGTCTCCCCACATGCGGATATAAGATTATAGGGCCTTTCACTCATCCTGCACTCCCTACACGTACATACTCTACACATAATTTACCGGACATTTGAGAAATTTACCGGACCCATATGCATTGGGTACGTAACCTGATCTGGGTGTCCACCCACCGAGATCAGAATGACAGAAATCACATTTAGATTATGCTAATTCGTATGAAAAGAAACTGTGCGGCTGGCTTCCGGGTTGGATTGCGCGCTGTGTTAAAAAGCAGTGCGGCTTGGTTGGGTTGTGTATCGGAGGACGCATGACTTTCAACCTTCGTCTCTCCTGAGCCAGTACGGGAGTTGTAGCGATGAGACAAGATAGTAGCTACTAAAAACAATTGGATACCACGAAAAAGGGGGTAAAATAAAAAAAATAAAACACTTTAAAAAATGTGGGCGGGTGTTAATAAGAAGCGCAGTTTGGCGGTCATGTTTTGGAGAACGCATGACTCGACCTTCGCCTTGATGGGTACTGAGTTCTTAACTTGAAATATGAAATATCCTTATTCATCATATCAGAACTGAGGGTATTGAAATCTACTGAGTGAGAAAGTTTACATTCTGTCAGAACATGTTATTGTTAGATATCAACTATTCTATGGAGAGGAGAAGGGCGACAGTCTGGTTCAAGTCAATAGGACAGCCGTGAGTTGGGGAGGTGTAAGATAAAGTGAGAAAGAACAGGCATCAGTAAAGTCCTGTCTAGAACAGAGATGTATTGGCTGTGTGTAAGGAGGAGACTCAGCATTAGGAGGAAGGTATAAATATATGTGCTTGTGTAATTATGTCTGTCTTTGCAGCTGTTTGACCCAGTGGGTGAATAAACTTGGTTGTAGCTTTTCGTAGTCGTCCGTTTGTTTTTACTCTCTCTATGAAGAACCTGACAGCCTCTCCCAGGCCCGTTGGGGAGTTGCAGTGATGGGACAAGATCGCAATTGGATATGATGAAATTTGGGAGAAAAAAGGGGTACATTTTTTTGGAAAGACGGGAAATATAATATGCAACATCTAGCATGGGTTGCTAATATGACTAGGTTTATGCCTTTGGCTACTGGACAATTAAATAATTTTTATATAAAATAATTGCCTCCACGGTAATGGTCTAATTTTGGCTAGGCTATGCCTCATAAGACATGCCTCATAATATATAGTAAACGTTCAGGGTTCAAACAATTAAGTAAATCAAATGTGTTTTGTCACATACACATGCTTAGCAGATGTTAATGCAAGTGTAGCGAAGTACTTGTGCTTCTATATCCGACAGTGCAGTAATATCTAACAAGTAATCGAACAGTTCCCCAACAACTACCTAATACACACAAATCTAAAGGGGTGAATGAGAACATGTACATGTAAGTATATGTATGAGCGATGGCCGAGCGCATAGGCTTGGTGCAATAGATGGTATAAAGTATAGTATATACATGTGACATGAGTAATGTAAGATATGTAAACATTATTAAAGTCGCATTATTTAGAGTGCATTGTATAAAGTGACTAGTGATCCATATATTAAAGTGGCCAGTGATTGGTTCTCAATGTAGGCAGCAGCCTCTGAGTTAGTGATTGCTGTTTAGCAGTCTGATGGCCTTGAGATAGAAGCTGTTTTTCAGTCTCTCGGTCCCAGCTTTGATGCACCTGTACTGACCTTGCATTCTGGATGGTAACGGTGTGAACAGGCATAGGCTCGGGTTGTTGATGTCCTTGATCTTTTTGGCCTTCCTGTGACATCAGGTGCTGTAGGTGTCATGGAGGGCAGATTGTTTGTCGCCGGTTGATGCGTTTTGCAGACCGCACCACCTTCTGGAGAGCCTTGCGGTTGAGGGCGGTGCAGCTACCGTACCAGGCGGTGATGCACCCCGACAGGATGCTCTTGATTGTGCATCTGTAAAAGTTTGTCAGGGTTTTGGGTGACAAGCCAAATTTTTTCAGCCTCCTGAGTTTGAAGAGGCGCTGTTGCGCCGCCTTCACCACATTGTCTGTGTGTGTGGACCAATTCAGTTTGTCAATGATGTGTACACCGAAGAACTTAAAACTTTCCACCTTCTCCACTGAAGTCCCTTCGATGTGGATATAGGAGTGCTCCCTCTGCTGTTTCCCGAAGTCCACGATCATCTCCTTTTTTGTTGACGTTGAGTGAGAGATTGTTTTCCTGACACCGCACTCCGAGTGCCCTCAACTCCTCCCTGTAGACTGTTTTGTCATTGTTGATAATCAAGCTCACTACTGTCGTCATCTGCAAACTTGATGATTGAGTTGGAGGCTTGCATGGCCATGCATTCGTGAGTGAGCAGGGAATACAGGAGGGGGCTGAGCATGCACCTTTGTGGGGCCCCAGTGTTGAGCGTCAACGAAGTGGAGATGTTGTTTCCTACCTTCACCACCTGGGGGCGGCCCGTCAAAGTCCAGTACCCAATTGCACAGGGCGGGGTTGAGACCCAGGGCCTCCAGCTTGATCATGAGCTCGGATGGTACTATGGCGTTGAATGCTGAGCTGTAGTCAATGAACAGCATTCTTACATAGGTCTTCCTTTTGTCCAGATGGTATAGGGCAGTGTGATGGTGATTGTGTTGTCTCTGGACCTGTTGGGGCGGTATGCAAACTGAAGTGGGTCTAGGGTGGCCGGTACAGTGGAGGTCTCTCAAAGCACTTCATGATGACAGAAGTGAGTGCAACTGTAGTCATTTAGTTCAGTTATCTTTGCCTTCTTGGGTATAGGAACAATGGTAGCCATCTTGAAGCATGTGGGGACAACTGACTGGGATAGGGAGCAATTGAATATGTCCGTAAACATACCAGACAGCTGGTCTGCACATGCTTTGAGGACGTGGCTAGGGATGCCTTCTGTTCCAGCAGAAGCTGTTTAGTTTGTCTGGATGCGTGACGTTGGTGTCCGTGACATGGCTGGATTTATTTTTGTAGTCCGTGATTTCCTGTAGACCCTGCCACATAAATCTTGTGTCTGAGCCGTTGAATTGCGACTCCACCTGGTCCCTGTACTGGCATTTCCCTTGTTTGATTGCCTTTGGGCGGGAATAGCTACACTGTTTATATTCAGACATATTCCCAGACCTCTTTCCATGGTTAAATACGGTGGATGGCTTTCAGATTTGCACGAATAGCATCATCCATCCACGGTTTCATTTATTATTATTATTATATAGGTTTTAACAGTCAAAGAGGGTACAACATCTTCTTTATAAATAAGAATAAGTCAATGTTGTTCCCTGAGGCTGACCGGAACATATTCCAGTACTCGTGATCAAAACAATCACATAGCTTCTGCGTGCATATCAGCTAGAAAGATGTGTCGGCATCGAGTAATTGTCTCTGGCCCCCTCCCAGTTAGGGGGAGTGATGAGCTCTACAGCAGAGTCTCACAACTCAATCGCTGGTTGAAAACTGTTTTCTGCCCCTCCCAAAAGATAGAATTTGTAGATAATTGGCCCTCTTTCTGGGACTCGCCCACAAACAGGACCAAGCCTGACCTGCTGAGGAGTGACGGACTCCATCCTAGCTGGAGGGGTGCTCTCATCTTATCTGCCAACATAGACAGGGCTCTAACTCCTCTAGCTCCACAATGAAATAGGGTGCAGGCCAGGCAGCAGGCTATTAGCCAGCCTGCCAGCATAGTGGAGTCTGCCACTAGCATAGTTAGTGTAGTCAGCTCAGCTATCACCATTGAGACCGTGTCTGTGCTTCGACCTGGGTTGGGCAAAACTAAACATGGCGGTGTTCGCCTTAGCAATCTCACTAGGATAAAGACCACCTCCATTCCTGTCATTACTGAAAGAGATCATGATACCTCACATCTCAAAATAGGGCTACTTAATGTTAGATCCCTTACTTCAAAGGCAATTATAGTCAATGAACTAATCACTGATCATAATCTTGATGTGATTGGCCTGACTGAAACATGGCTTAAGCCTGATGAATTTACTGTGTTAAATGAGGCCTCACCTCCTGGCTACACTAGTGACCATATCCCCGTGCATCCCGCAAAGGCGGAGGTGTTGCTAACATTTACGATAGCAAATTTCAATTTACAAAAAAAAAATGACGTTTTCGTCTTTTGAGCTTCTAGTCATGAAATCTATGCAGCCTACTCAATCACTTTTTATAGCTACTGTTTACAGGCCTCCTGGGCCATATACAGCGTTTCTCACTGAGTTCCCTGAATTCCTATCAGACCTTGTAGTCATTGCAGATAATATTCTAATCTTTGGTGACTTTAATATTCACATGGAAAAGTCCACAGACCCACTCCAAAAGGCTTTTGGAGCCATCATCGACTCAGTGGGTTTTGTCCAACATGTCTCTGGACCCACTCACTCTCACAGTCATACGCTGGACCTAGTTTTGTCCCATGGAATAAATGTTGTGGATCTTAATGTTTTTCCTCATAATCCTGGACTATCAGACCACCATTTTATTACGTTTGCAATTGCAACAAATAATCTGCTCAGACCCCAACCAAGGAACATCAAAAGTCGTGCTATAAATTCACAGACAACACAAAGATTCCTTGATGCCCTTCCAGACTCCCTCTGCCTACCCAAGGACGCCAGAGGACAAAAATCCGTTAACCACCTAACTGAGGATCTCAATTTAACCTTGTGCAATACCCTAGATGCAGTTGCACCCCTAAAAACAAAAAAAATGTCTCATAAGAAACTAGCTCCCTGGTACACAGAAAATACCCGAGCTCTGAAGCAAGCTTCCAGAAAATTGGAACGGAAATGGCGCCACACCAAACTGGAAGTCTTCCGACTAGCTTGGAAGGATGGTACCGTGCAGTACCGAAGAGCCCTTACTGCTGCTCGATCGTCCTATTTTTCTAACTTAATTGAGGAAAATAAGAACAATCCGAAATTCCTTTTTGATACTGTGGCAAAGCTAACTAAAAAGCAGCATTCCCCAAGAGAGGATGACTTGCACTTTAGCAGTGATAAATTCATGAACTTCTTTGAGGAAAAGATTATGATTATTAGAAAGCAAATTACGGACTCCTCTTTAAACCTGCGTATTCCTCCAAACCTCAGTTGTCCTGAGTCTGCACAACTCTGCCAGGACCTAGGATCAAGAGAGACGCTCAAGTGTTTTAGTACTATATCTCTTGACACAATGATGAAAATAATCATGGCCTCTAAACCTTCAAGCTGTATACTGGACCCTATTCCAACTAAACTATTGAAAGAGCTGCTTCCTGTGCTTGGCCCTCCTATGTTGAACATAATAAACAGCTCTCTATCCACTGGATGTGTACCAAACTCACTAAAAGTGGCAGTAATAAAGCCTCTCTTGAAAAAGCCAAACCTTGACCCAGAAAATATAAAAACTATCGGCCTATATCGAATCTTCCATTCCTCTCAAAGATTTTAGAGAAGGCTGTTGCGCAGCAACTCACTGCCTTCCTGAAGACAAACAATGTATACGAAATGCTTCAGTCTGGTTTTAGACCCCATCATAGCACTGAGACGGCACTTGTGAAGGTGGTAAATGACATTTTGATGGCATCGGACCGAGGCTCTGCATCTGTCTTCGTGCTCCTAGACCTTAGTGCTGCTTTTGATACCATCGATCACCACATTCTTTTGGAGAGATTGGAAACCCAAATTGGTCTACACGGACATGTTCTGGCCTGGTTTAGGTCTTATCTGTCGGAAAGATATCAGTTTGTCTCTGTGAATGGTTTGTCCTCTGACAAATCAACTGTACATTTCGGTGTTCCTCAAGGTTCTGTTTTAGGACCACTATTGTTTTCACTATATATTTTACCTCTTGGGGATGTTATTCGAAAACATAATGTAAACTTTCACTGCTATGCGGATGACACACAGCTGTACATTTCAATGAAACATGGTGAAGCACCAAAATTGCCCTAGCTAGAAGCATGTGTTTCAGACATAAGGAAGTGGATGGCTGCAAACTTTCTACTATTAAACTCGGACAAAACAGAGATGCTTGTTCTAGGTCCCAAGAAACAAAGAGATCTTCTGTTGAATCTGACAATTAATCTTAATGGTTGTACAGTCGTCTCAAATAAAACTGTGAAGGACCGCGGCATTACTCTGGACCCTGATCTCTCTTTTGAAGAACATATCAAGACCATTTCGAGGACAGCTTTTTTCCATCTACGTAACATTGCAAAAATCAGAAACTTTCTGTCCAAAAATGATGCAGAAAAATTAATCCATGCTTTTGTCACTTCTAGGTTAGACTACTGCAATGCTCTATTTTCCGGCTACCCGGATAAAGCACTAAATAAACTTCAGTTAGTGCTAAATACGGCTGCTAGAATCCTGACTAGAACCAAAAAATTTGATCATATTACTCCAGTGCTAGCCTCACTACACTGGCTTCCTGTCAAAGCAAGGGCTGATTTCAAGGTTTTACTGCTAACCTACAAAGCATTACATGGGCTTGCTCCTACCTACCTCTCTGATTTGGTCCTGCCGTACATACCTACACGTACGCTACGGTCACAAGACGCAGGCCTCCTAATTGTCCCTAGAATTTCTAAGCAAACAGCTGGAGGCAGGGCTTTCTCCTATAGAGCTCCATTTTTATGGAACGGTCTGCCTACCCATGTCAGAGACGCAAACTCAGTCTCAACCTTTAAGTCTTTACTGAAGACTCATCTCTTCAGTGGGTCATATGATTGAGTGTAGTCTGGCCCAGGAGTGGGAAGGTGAATGGAAAGGCTCTGGAGCAACGAACCGCCCTTGCTGTCTCTGCCTGGCCGGTCCCCCTTTTTCCACTGGGATTCTCTGCCTCTAACCCTGTTACGGGGGCTGAGTCACTGGCTTGCTGGGGCTCTCTCGTGCCGTCCCTGGGGGGGGTGCGTCACCTGGGTGGGTTGATTCACTGTTGTGGTCGGCCTGTCTGGGTTCCCCCCCCCCCCCTTGGGTTGTACCGTGTCGGAGATCTTTGTGGGCTATACTCGGCCTTGTCTCAGGATGGTAAGTTGGTGGTTGAAGATTTCCCTCTAGTGGTGTGGGGGCTGTGCTTTGGCAAAGTGGGTGGGGTTATATCCTTCCTGTTTGGCCCTGTCCGGGGGTGTCCTCGGATGGGGCCACAGTGTCTCCTGACCCCTCCTGTCTCAGCCTCCAGTATTTATGCTGCAGTAGTTTGTGTCGGGGGGCTAGGGTCAGTTTGTTTATCTGGAGTACTTCTCCTGTCCTATTCGTTGTCCTGTGTAAATCTAAGTGTGCGTTCTCTAATTCTCTCCTTCTCTCTTTCTTTCTATCTCTCGGAGGACCTGAGCCCTAGGACCATGCCCCAGGACTACCTGACATGATGACTCCTTGCTGTCCCCAGTCCACCTGGCCATGCTGCTGCTCCAGTTTCAACTGGCCTGGGCCCTAGGACCATGTCCCAGGACTACCTGACATGAGGACTCCTTGCTGTCCCCAGTCCACCTGGCCATGCTCCTGCTCCAGTTTCAACTGTTCTGCCTTACTATTATTCAACCATGCTGGACCTGAGTCCTAGGACCATGCCCCAGGACTACCTGACATGATGGCTCCTTGCTGTCCCCAGTCCACCTGACTGTGCTGCTGCTCCAGTTTCAACTGTTCTGCCTTATTATTATTTGACCATGCTGGTCATTTATGAACATTTGAACATCTTGGCCATGTTCTGTTATAATCTCCACCCGGCACAGCCAGAAGAGGACTGGCCACCCCACATAGCCTGGTTCCTCTCTAGGTTTCTTCCTAGGTTTTGGCCTTTCTAGGGAGTTTTTCCTAGCCACCGTGCTTTTACACCTGCATTGTTTGCTGTTTGGGGTTTTAGGCTGGGTTTCTGTACAGCACTTTGAGATATCAGCTGATGTACGAAGGGCTATATAAATAAATTTGATTTGATTTGAAATATATGTTTTCAAAATGCATACTGCCTCCAGCTCATTGCAAAGTGGTGTGTGATGTGCTGATGAGGCCTGCCTTACGTTGCCTCTACATTTTCTGTTTGAGATGCTGTACCAGTCAGCTCTCACACTGTCTGGCAGATTTTCCACTCAATGGCTCTGTTTGTATATGCTATAAGCATGTAATAAATGAGATTCATAATGAATATAGTGTACATTTGCTAATTTTAATTCAACATAACTATGCAAATTAACCAACAGACCGATGAGCATGAACAGTCAAATGTATTTACATGAATAGGCTTAAAAGCATTATTTCGCAATGGTATTTTTTCTTATTCTCCTGGACAATTGGCCGGCTGTGATTTTATTTATCAGCTTCGACATTTTTTAGCGGCCAAAAGCCGGCTATTACCGGTCAACGGAAACGCTGACATATAAGCACACTCGTATTCAGCCCCTCCTTGTTGCATCTAGTCTTTATATAGAGATAACAATAACGTTAGAGATTTATGGGAGCCATACCAAGGCCTGGTAGAAGCAATCAAGAAGTTATTGAATGGAGGTAATATCCTAACATGTGTGGTCTTGATTTATCTGGCATCCCCTGTATCACTGGCTGCATCACATCAGACTGGAGCACTTTACTGTGTTACCTCAGCTCAGCCTCTTCCGTTATGGTGCTGCAGAGATATGTCTGTCTCCCCCCGCTCAGAGATGTTAGACTCTCCCTCTAGAATCACAGGAGAAGGAAAGTGATCCGCCTCGGTGTCTGTTGCCTACAAGGAGTGTTTAAAGATTAAGGTTGTGTTTATGAGATGCCATCTAAGCAGACGATGCCATCCAACGCACGAACCCACGCATACACACGCATACACACGGTCAGTTTCCCTGAATGAACTCAGCATGTACAGACATCGACCACTTGGATTGCTCGACATCCATCCCTATGCCGTTTTTTCCTATTTTTTTCCTCCACTCTTTCGCTCCTTTCAGTCTGAGTGAATCTGCCGGCTTCATTTCACCCTTCAACCGCTGAGGAACCACAGGCATTAAAACTAGAGCTAATTTAATATTGCATGTTTTGATTGGGTTTAATATTAATGTTAAAATAGTAAAGCATCGACTATGAGTATTCTCTAGTGCACTAAAGGCTCCGCTTTGTCTTTCAGGAAAACGCCCATAATCGTGCTTTTCCTATTCAGACCAGGCCTTGGAAGGGAGTCTGTTGTGAAGTGCTTCGCTGCTCACTAAGCTTCTATTGAACACTAACCCATACCCTTTAAATTCTCACCCAGCCTGCCTCTGAGTGTCACGACTTCTGCCGAAGTCGTTGCCTCTCCTTGTTCGGGCGGTGCTCGGCGTTCGACGTCACCGGTCTTCTAGCCATCATTGATCCTTTTTTCATTTTCAATTGGTTTTGTCTTGTCTTCCCACATACCTGTTTTCAATCCCATTCATTACCTGTTGTGTATTTAACCCTCTGTTTCCCCTCATGTCTTTGTCAGAGATTGTTTTATTGTCAGTGTAGTGTGATTGTTGTTTAGGTGCGCGTCGGGTCCTTGTACCCATGTTTGTTTGTTTATGTACAGTTAGTGTTATGGAGCATACTCCGTGGACTTTATTAAAAGACTCCATTTTACACTCCATTTGACTCTCCTGCGCCTGACTTCCCTGCCACCTAATTACACCTATGCATGACACTGAGACACCCACTCGGGCCTTATTGCTTAATTATACTACTCTTCACTTTTACGTCCAAGGATGATTGTCATTAGATGATACATGATGGAAGACAAACATTTGCTCACTGTGGTGTAGCCCTTAGAACCAGTTGTCACTACCTGTCCATGCTGACAATTTAACCTCTAAACCTAACCCCAGACCTCTGAGCAGTCATCTTACTAGTGTGTGTGTGTGTGTGTGTGTGTGTGTGTGTGTGTGTGTGTGTGGGTGGTTGGTCCCGTCCCCCAATCCGGAGTTCTGTGCCTTTGAGCTGTTGATGAGCGGACTGGACTGTTCCAAGTACCTGCTGGTGTAGGAGGTGGGGGCCTCTAAAATGTTATTTAAAATGCAGATACGCAGATACGCTGAAATATTACATTTACATAAGTAACCAGACCCTTTACTCAGTACTTTGTTGAAGCACCTCGAGTCTTCCTGGGTATGATTCTACAAGCTTGGCAAACCTGTATCTGACGTGTTTCTCCCATTCTTCTCTGCAGATCCTCTCATTCTCTGTCCGTTCTCTGTTGGATGGGGAGCGTCGCTGCACAGCTTTTTTCAGGTCTTTTTTCAGAGATGTTAGATTTGGTTCAAGTCCGGGATCTGACTTGGCCACTCAAGGACATTAAGTGGCTTCATTATCCTGAAGCCACTCTTGCATTGTCTTGGCTGTGTGCTTAGGGTCATTGTCCTGTTGGAAGGTGAGCCTTTGACCTAGTCTGAGCACTCTGGAGCAGGTTTTCATCAAGGATCTCTCCATTCAGCTTTCCCTTGATCTCCCAGTCGCTGCCACTGAAAAACATCCCCACAGCACGATACTTCCACCACCATGCTTCACCGTAGGGATGATGCCAGGTTTCTTCCAGATGTGACACTTGATATTCAGGCCAAATGGTTAAATATTGGTTTCATCGGACCAGAGAATCTTGTTTCTCATGATGTGAGAGTACTTTAGGTGCCTTTTGGCAAACTCCAAGCGGGCTGTCATGCACTTTACTGAGCTTTGGCTTTCGTCTGGCCACTACCATAAAGGCCTGATTGGTGGAGTGCTGCGGAGATGGATGTCCTTTTGGAAGGTTCTCCCATCTCCACAGAAGAACTCTGGAGCTCCGTCAGAGTGACAATTGTGTTCTTGGTCATCTCTCTGACCAAAGCCCTTGTCCCCTGATTTCTCAGAT
Organism: Oncorhynchus gorbuscha; assembly: GCF_021184085.1. NCBI lineage: Eukaryota > Metazoa > Chordata > Actinopteri > Salmoniformes > Salmonidae > Oncorhynchus > Oncorhynchus gorbuscha. The sequence goes on along the minus strand of NC_060182.1, from coordinate 76,144,206 downwards.
TCGCCAGGCAGCCATCTCTAGGAAGAGTCTTGGTGGTTACAAACTTCCTCCATTTAAGAATGATGGAGGCCACTGTTCTTTGGGACCTTCAATGCTTCAGACATTTTTTGGTACTCTTCCCCTGGTCTGTTCCTCAACACAATCCTGTCTCGGTGCTCTATGAACAATTTCTCCGTTCTCATGGCTTGGATTTTGCTCTGACATGCACTGTCAACATGCACTGTCAACCTTATATAGACAAGTGTGTACTTTCCAATTCATGTCCAATCCATTGAATTTACCACAGGTGGACTCCAATCAAGTTGTGGAAACATCTCAAGGATGATCAATAGAACCAGAATGCACCCGAGCTCAATTTCGAGTGTCATAGCAAAGGGTCTGAATACTTATGTAAATAAGGTATTTCTGTTTGTTATTTTTAATACATTTGTCATTATGGTGTATTGTGTGTAGATTAAGGAACATTTTTATATAATGCATTTTAAAAGAAGGCTGGAACGGAACCAAATGTGCATAAAGGGAAAGGGGTCTGAATACTTTCGAATGCACTGTATTCTGCTCTATTTATCCTCAGATTCATAAATGCTAATTGGCATCAAAGTAGACATAAAAAAAACTACAAATCCAGTCGAACTCCTGCACATCAGCTCTAGCTGATACCTTTGCTAACAGGTATTGCGTCCATTTAAAACTTGCACAAGACAGTTCACAGAATTGTCCATGTTTCTGGCGCCGACAGAGATAGCCGACTCGCTTCGCGTTCTCAGGAAACTATGCAGTATTTTGTTTTTTATGCATTATTTCCTACATTGTTACCCCGAGAAATCTTATGTTTTATTACATACAGCCTGGAGGAACTATCAGATATAAGAGCAACGTCAACTTAACCAACATTACGACCAGGAATACGCCTTTCCCGAAGCGGATCCTCTGTTTGGTCCACCCCCCAGGACAATGGATCAGATCCCAGCGGGTGACCCAAAACAACAGCGCTGCAGGAGGGGCAGAAGAAGCGGTCTTCTGGTCAGGCTACATAGACGGGCACATCGCATCTGTTCCCAAGTTTACTACTCGCCAACGTCCAGTCTCTTGACAACAGAGATGAAATCAGAGCAAAGGTTGCCTTCCAGAGAGACATCAGAGACTGTAACGTTCTTTGTTTCACGGAAACATGGCTCACTCGAGACACTCAATCGGAGTCTGTACAGCCACCTGGTTTCTTCACGTATCGCGCCAACAGAAACAATCATCTCTCTGGTAAGAAGGGTGGGGGGGTATGCCTTATGATTAACGAGACTTGGTATGATCATAACAGCATACAGGAACTCAGGAACCTGCTCACCTGACCTAGAATCCCTTACAATCAAATGTCGATCGCATTATCTACCAAGAGATTCTCTTCAATTATAATCACAACCGTCTATATCCCCCCCAAGCAGACACATCGATGGCCCTGAATGAACTTCATTGAACTCTATGTAAACTGGAAACCACTTATCCTGAGGCTGCATTCATTGTTGCTGGGGATTTTGACAAGGCTAATCTGAAAACAAGACTCCCAAAATTTTATCAGCATATCAAATGCGCTACCCGGGCGGAAAGAATCCTGGACCATTGTTACTCTAACTTCCGCGACGCATACAAAGCCCTGCCCCACCCTCCTTTTGGAAAATCTGACCACGACTCCATTTTGTTGCTCCCAGCCTATAGACAGAAACTAAAACAGGAAACACCCATGATCAGGTCAGTTCAACGCTGGTCCGACAAATCTGGTTCAACATTTCAAGATTGCTTCGATAACTTGAACTGGGATATGTTCCGCATAGCGTCGGACAAATACATTGATGAATACGCTGATTCGGTGAGCGAGTTTATTAGCAAGTGCATAGGCGCTGTTGTACCCACAGCAACTAATAAAACCTTCCCCAACCAGAAACCGTGGATTGATGGCAGCATTTGTGCAAAACTGAAAGCGAGAACCACTGCTTTTAATCAGGGCAAGGCAACCGGAAACATGAACGAATACAAACAGTGTAGCTATTCCCTCATCAAGGCAATCAAACAAGCTAAGCATCAGTATAGAGGCAAGGTAGAGTCTCAATTCAACGGCTCAGACATGGGAGGTATGTGGCAGGGTCTACAGTCAATCACGGACTACAAAAAGAAAACCAGATGTCCTGCTCCCAAACAAACTAAACAACTTCTTTGCTCGCTTTGAGGACAATACAGTGTGAGAAAAGCATTTAAACGTGTTAATCCTCGTAAAGCTGCTGGCCCAGACGGCCCAGACAGCATCCTTAGCCACGTCCTGACAGCATGCGCAAACCAGCTGTTTTTTTCAATCCTTATCCCAGTCTGCTGTTCCCACATGCTTCAAGAGGGCCACCATTGTTCCAGCTCCAAAGAAAGCTAAGGCAACTGAGCTAAATGACTATCGCCCCGTAGCACTCACCTCCGTCATCATGAGGGGCTTTAAGAGACTAGTGAAGGATCATATCACCTCCACCCTACCTGACACCCTAGACCCACTCCAATTTGCTTGCCGCCCCAATAAATCCACAGACGATGCAATCACACTGCACACTGCCCTAACCCATCTGGACAAGAGGAATACCTATGTAAGAATGCTGTTCATCGACTACAGCTCAACATTTAACACCATAGTACTCTCCAATCTCGTCATTAAGCTCGAGACTCTGGGTCTCGACCCCGTCCTGTGCAACTGGGTCCTGGACTTCCTGACGGGCTTCCCCCAGGTGGTGAGGGTGGAAAACAACATCTCCACCCCACTGATCCTCAACACTGGGGCCCCACAAGGGTGCGTCCTCAGCCCTCTCCTGTACTCCCTGTTCACCCATTAATGCGTGGCCATGCACGCCTCCAACTCAATCATCATAGGCTTGATTACCAACAATGACAAGACGGCCTACAGGGAGGAGGTGAGGGCCTTCGGAGTGTGATGTCAGGAAAATAACCTCACACTCACTCAACGTCAACAAAACAAAGGAGATGATCGTGGACTTCAGGAAACAACAGAGGAACCACCCCCCTATCCACCTCGACAGGACAGTAGTGGAGAAGGTGGAAAGTTTTAGGTTCCTCGGCGTACACATCACGGACAAACTGAAATGGTCCACCCACACAGACCGTGTAGTGAAGAAGGTGCAACAGTGCCTCTTCAACCTCAGGAGACTGAAGAAATTTGGCTTGTCACCAAAAACACTCACAAACTTTTACAGATGCACAATCGAGATGCATCCTGTCAGGCTGTATCACCGCCTGGTACGGCAACTGCTCCACCCACAACCATAAGGCTCTCCAGAGGGTAGTGAGATCTGCACAACGCATCACCGCGGGGAAACTACGTGCCCTCCAGGACACCTACAACACCCGATGTCACAGGAAGGTAACAACCACCCGAGTCACTGCCTGTTCACCCCACTATCATCCAGAATGCGAGGTCAGTACAGGTGTATCAAAATTGGGACAGAGAGACTGAAAAACAGCTTCTATCTCAAGGCCATCACTAACAGCCATCACTAACATTGAGTGGCTGCTGCCAACATACTGACTCAATCTCTAGACACTTTAATAATTAAAATGTGGATGTAATAAATGTATCGCTAGTCACTTTAAACTATGCCACTTTATATCATGTTTACATACCCTACTCATCTCATTTGTATATACTGTACTCTATACCATCTACTGCATCTTGCCTATGCCATTCAACCATCACTCATCCATGTATGTTTTTATGTACATCTTCTTATTCATTCCTTTACACTTGTGTGTATAAGGTAGTTGTTGTGAAATTGTTAGATTACTTGTTAGATATTACTACATGGTCGGATCTAGAAGCACAAGCATTTCGCTACACTCGCATTAACATCTGCTAACTGTCAGGACCCGGTTACGAACCCGGGTCTCCGGAGTGAGAAACAGTCACTTAACCAACTGAGCCACGAATAGTCGGCAGAACCCAGAAGACGAGGCAGACACAGCAGTACTTGAGACAGTGTATTTAATGAAGTAAAAAAGTGAAGTCCTTCAGGAAAACATGTAACTCCACAACCTCAAAAGGAATTCCACAAGAACAAAGGTAATCCTCCAAGACAAAAAGGTAAATCCACAAGGTGGTAAGTATAGCATAAAAAGCCTCAAAAGATACTCAAAAATAAATAAACAAGAACAAAAACAGAATTCCACAAGCGAGTCCACCGGGATCAACAAGAGTACACAGAATACTAGGGCTGGGTGCTAGCATAAAAACACAGAGCAAATAACTGAGGAAACTAAGGGTTTAAATACAATCAGGGGAAACGAGGCACAGGTGCAAATAATAATGGGGATCAAGGGAAAACTAAAGGTCAAAAAGCACAATGGGGGCATCTAGTGACCAAAAACCGGAACAACCCTGGCCAAATCCTGACAGAATCCCCCCCCTAGGAACGGCTCCTGATGTTCCTACCAGCTCTCTCAGGGTGGAGGGCCCTGAACTGACGAATGAGGTCAGGGTCCAGTATGTCTTTGGCAGGAACCCAGGAGTGCTCCTCGGGACCGTAGCCTTCCCAGTCCACCAGCTACTGCCAGGACCGCTGCACCCGGCGGGAATCCAGTATCCGATGGACGGTATAAGCCGGCTGGCCTCCAATGACACAAGGCGGAGGGGGAGGTCTGTCTGCCGGGACAAGGGAAGAAAAAACAACAGGTTTTAATAAGGAAATGTGAAACGTGGGATTAATCTTAAGGGATCTGGGTAAGTGTAGGCGATAAGAAACTGGGTTAACTCTCCTGGCAACCTTAAAGGGACCGATGTATTTTTGGGACAGCTTGCGAGACTCCACCCGTAGTGGTAAGTCTCTTGTGGAGAGCCAGACTCTCTGGCCGGGGCGCAGGGTAGGCCCGGGACGGCGACGTCTGTTGGCTTGTTGTTGGTACCTCTGTGAGGAACGCATAAGATTAAGACGGGTCTTCCTCCACATAAGCCGACAGCGTCTGACGAACTTCAAGGCTGAAGGCACTCTGACTTCTGCCTCCTGGTCCGGGAACAATGGAGGGGCATAGCCAAACTGACGCTCATGCGGGGACATACCAGTGGAGGAGCGCAAGGTGTTGTGCGCGTATTCGGCCCAAACAATGAAGGACGACCATGTGGACGGGTTGTTACGAGTCATACATCGTAGGGTGGTTTCCAGCTCTTGATTCATCCTCTCAGTTTGGCCGTTGGACTCCGGATGGTACCCTGAAGATAGACTGGCAGAAGCCCCCATGAGTTGGCAGAAGGCCTTCCAAAACCTAGAGGCGAACTGGGGACCTCTGTCAGAAACCATATCTTGAGGAATGCCGAAGACTCGGAACACATGATTAATTACCAACTCAGCCGTTTCCTTGGCAGAAGGTAACTTAGTCAGAGGGACGAACCTGGCCGCCTTTGAAAACCTGTCGATTATGACTAGGATAGTAGTATTGCCATGGGATGGAGGAAGGCCAGTAATAAAGTCCAACGAGATATGGGACCAGGGTCTGTGGGGAACAGGTAAAGGGTGAAGGAGTCCTTGAGGGCGGAGGTGAGAAGATTTGCCCTGGCAGCACACGGGGCAGGCATTGACGAAAGTGGCAACGTCTTCTCTTATGGTAGGCCACCAGAACTTACGCTGGATGAACTCCAAGGTGTGACCTACGCCTGTGTTAGAGGTGAGGCGAGAGGAGTGCCCCCATAGAAGGACCTGCCTTGGGGACAAACAACCGATTGGCAGGACCTCCTTTCGGTTCCGGTTCGATAGCTTGAGCTCGTCTCACGGTATCCTCAACTTGCCACGAGATCGGAGCCACGATCTTAGCAGCAGGAAGGACAGGCATGTCCGTGTCATCTCGAATGGCAGGAGCGTAGACTCGGGACAGGGCATCCGGTTTGAGATTCTTCGACCCGGGCCGATAGGTGAGGATAAACTGGAATTGATTGAAGAAAAGAGACCATCTAGCTTGTCTAGAGTTCAACCGCTTCGCCTGCTGGATATACTCCAGATTTTTGTGGTCCGTAAGCACTTGAAACGGGTGAGAAGCCCCCTCGAGCCAGTGTCTCCATTCCTTCAATGCCATCTTAACCGCTAGGAGTTCACAATCCCCCACATCGTAGTTCCTCTCAGCCGGGGTAAGCCGGTGTGAGAAGAAAGCGCACGGATGAAGCTTCTTGTCTTCACCCCTCTGAGACAGGACAGCTCCAACACCAACCTCTGAGGCGTCTACCTCCACCACAAACGGTTCATCCGTAGTTGGTAGTATCAGGATGGGAGCAGAGAGGACGCGCTGCTTGAGTCCTTGGAAGGCCGTCTCAGCTTCTCTTCCCCACAAAAACCTTGCATTGCCACCCTTGGTTAAAGCTGAGAGAGGGGCTGCCACCAAGCTGAAGTTCTTGATGAACTTGCGGTAAAAAAGCCCAGGAAACGCTGAACTTCCTTAACGGATTTGGGGGTGGGCCAATCCGCTACCACCCCTACCTTCCTGGGGTCCATTTGGACTGACACTAACCATGTGTATGTGACAAATAAAATTAGATTTGATTAAAGAATTCTCGCATATTTATAGAAGCTGCTACTAAAGGACATTACTACATTTAGCTAACATTAGATAGTTAATCCAGAGAATCTTACCTTTGCCTTGATTCGGCAGTCTTGTGCATCATCGTATTTGTAGTTCTCTTTGATAGCCACATTAGCATTTCATTTTTGGGGGTTAATACAGGCAAATATGTTGATCAGTCACCTTGTCCTAGAGATTTACACGGTTATCAAAACACAAAACACAGCCCTTATTTGATGTGTTTCTACAATCCCCTAAGGGAAAAATGAATGTGGGGGAAAAAAGATTGCCACCATTTCCCTGTTTGACCTCTATGTTTTATGGGTATTATGACTCATACTGGGGTACTCTATTGGGATGTCAATGCTGGGGCATAATATCCTCAGATTACACAAGGGTCTGTTTAGAGGAGACCATTAAGCCACATCAACCTGACCAATGACCTCTTAGTCTCCTCTCGCTCTAACCAATGCTATAACATCCAGCCCATGATGCCTTCTGTTGTAGTATACGCTACGCATGGTAACGAGAATCCACCTTCCCCATATCCCCCCTCATTTCTTTCCATTGCATCCCTATCGGTGATTGAATTAGGTTTGACTTACAAGCCTTGGTAAGATTAAGTTTGTCTGGGGCAAGTATTATTAAACTCTCCCTCCTAATCAGCAGCAGCTGAGCTAACTCATCAGTCTCTATCCTACTCTCCTACATTCAGTGTACCAGGCAGATATATAGAGCACAATTTTTTGTACATTTTATTTCGTGTAAAAACCAGTCAAACGTTTTTGGACTCACCTACTTTTTCTTTATTTGTACTATTTTCTACATTGTATAATAATAGTGAAGACATGAAAACTATGAAATAACACACATGGAATCATGTAGTAACCAAAAAAGTCAAAATATATTTTATATTTGATTCTTCAAAGTAGCCACCATTTGCCTTGATGACAGCTTTGCACGCTCATAGTTCACAATTATTCCACAATGTTGCAAATATTAAAAATAAAGTAAAACCTTGGAATGAGTAGGTGTGTCCAAACTTTTGGCTGGCACTGTATATATTTTACTTGTTTAAGGACTTTATTGTAAAGGTAGACATACACAAGTGGACTTGGTTTCTGATCATTGCCCCAGTCATATAATTTATACATAGCTATGGGAAGGGGACCTGGAGGATACACTCAGTTATAGGTCATCCTTTCCTTTCTAATCACACCCAGAACATCGCATTTGGAGTTGTCGTGCAATTTATATTACCATGTTCAACCAGGAAGCAGGTTGGGTAATCAAGATAGTACAGGTCTGCCAATGACTGTCAGGATATGTTAATTGTTCAAATAAGCAAAATTAACATATCCTGAAGAATATTAGCTAAATATACTGAACAATGACTAGGCAGGGGTGCAGCTATGGGTGGTCCTGGGAGGGCATAGCCCCACCCACTGGGGAGCCAGACCTAGCCAATCAGAATGAGTTTTTCCCCACAAAAGGGCTTTATTACAGACAGAAATACTCCTCAGTTTCATCAACTGTCTGGGTTGCTGGTCTCAGAAAATGGATGGATGTGGAGGTTCAGGGCTGGCGTGGTTACACCTGTTCTGTGGTTGTGAGGCCGGTTGTATGTACTCTCAAATTCTCTTGAAGGTGGCTTATGGTTGAGAAATAAAACATTTTTTATCTGGCATTAGCTCTGGTAGAAAATCCTGCAGTCAGCATGCTAATTGCACTATCCCTCAACTTGAGATATCTGTGGCATTGTGTTGTGTGACAAAACTGCACATTTTAGTGGCCTTTTATTGTCCCCAGCACAAGGTACACCTGTGTAATGATCATGTTGTTTAATCAGCTTCTTGATATGCCACACAAAGGAGAAATGGCAAAGGAGAAATGCATATCTGGGATCTTTTATTTCATGAAACATGGGACCAACACTTTACAGGTTGCGTTGAAATTTTTGTTCATATATATATATATCATCAACCAATGGAATAGATTGAGGTTTGAAGGTCTCTCTGATACGCATTCTGAGTAGGAGCCACCCTGACAACACGCAGTGCATTGCTAACCGAATGCTACTATATGTCCAAAGGAATCAGGCAAAGATGGGATATAAATAATACATGTAAAAAGATACAATATAATTTGCTAGTAAGTGTGCAAAACAGCAACAGTTCGGGTTTGTCACATAATATAATGATAACATATATATACATATATATATTTAAATTGATGGATATACACTACATGACCAAAAGTATGTGGACCTGCTTGGTCGAACATTTATCATGACCATTAATATGGAGTTGGTCGCCCATTTGCTTCTATAGCAGCCTCCAATCTTCTGGGAAGGCTTTCCACTAGAAGATGGAACATTGCTCCGGGGATTTGCTTCCATTCAGCCATGAGCATAAGTGAGGTTGGGCGAGTAGGCATGGCTCGCAGTCGCCATTTAAATTAATCCCAAAGGTGTTCAATGGGGTTGAGGTCAGGGCTCTGTGCAGGCCAGTCAAGTTCTTCCACACCGGTCTCGACAAACCATTTCTGTTCGGGCCTCGCTTTGTCCACGGGGACATTGTCATGCTGAAACAGGAACAGGCCGTCCCCAAACTGTTGCCACAAAGTTGGAAGCACAGAATCGTCTAGAATGTCATTGTATGCTGTAGTGTTAAGATTTCCCTCCAAGGAAACGAAGGGGCCTATCCGGAACCATGAAAAACCGCCCCAGACGTTTATTCCTCCTCCACCAAAATTTACAGTTGACACTATGCATTTGGCAGGTAGTGTTCTCCTGGCATCAGCCAAACCCACATTTAATCCGTCAGACTGCCAGATGGTGAAGCATAATTCATCACTCCAGAGAATGCTTTTCCACTGTGCCAGAGTCCAATGGCATCAAGCTTTATACCACTCCAGCCAACACTTGGCTTTGCTCATGGGACGGCAGGGTAGCCTAGTGGTTAGAGTGTTGCAAGTTCAAACCCCCGAGCTGACAAGGTACAATTCTGTCGTTCTGCCCCTGAACAGGCAGTTAACCCACTGCTCCTAGGCCATCATTGAAAATAAGAATTTGTTCTTAACTGACTTGCCTAGTTAAATAAAGGTAAAATAAAATAAATAAAAAATGGTGATCTTAGGCTTATGTGTGGCTGCTCAGCTATGGAAATCCATTTCATGAAGCTCCGGATGACCAGTTCTTGTGCCGACATTGCTTCCAGAGGCAGTTTGGAACTCTAGTGAGTGTTGCAACCGAGGACAGACGATTTGCGCTTCAGCACTCGAGTCCCGTTCTGTGAGCTTGTGTGACCTACAACTTTGCGACTGAACAGACAGTGCCACGTTCACAGTCACTGAGCTCTTCACTAAGGCCATTCTACTGCCAATGTTTTTTATGGAAATTGCGTGGCGGTGTGCTTTGTACACCTGTCAACAATGGGTGTGGCTGAAATAGCCGAATCCACACATTTGAAGGGTTGTCCACATACATACTTGTGTGTATATGTAGTGTGTCTTCATGTAACCCTCTTCGTATTGCCCAATGAGTATTGTCCAATCAAATGAGCCAAACCACTAAAGCATATGTAAAAGATGCAGAAGGAATGCTCTATTTGAGGAGGATGTTTTTCACTAGTGGTACAACACAGTATAGGGCTACATGACTGAATAAATAGCAGACCTAGAAGTACTTGGCTACTGTAGAACACACAGGATGACTGACTACAAACCAACAAAGGAAATGACAGTGGCTAATGGTTTGGGGATCCATCTAACTGACAGAACTGAGGGCTATGTTATGTATGTTGTTGCTTTAGATTAGATTCATCCCTTTCCTTTGAGACATCCCTTAAGGGTTGTTTGGCTGGAAATACATCAGGACAGATTATTCTGCTATTCTGTCAAATATTAAATATGACGACTTCACTAGACAGGTTAGCTAGATACTTATGCCTCTAGCTCCAGGTCCATTCCCAGTTTGTGGCCACCGGTGTTGATGTACTTGCCATCGACCATTGTAGACAGGGTGATTTTCATACCTGGCCGCAGTGTCTGGGTGTAGCTAACTCCTACCAACCTGTTAACTTTAGCGGATATGAGGCACTGGAGTCCAGCTGGTACTTGGCAGCGATGCCAAAGCAGATGCTGTTGCTGCCTGCTGTCCAGACAAGGTTCACAGCTGTCTCCAGCTTGTCATTCACATTCTGGTAGATGGACTCTCCAAACTCTGTGCCATCGCTAACATTGGTGTGTAGCTGTTTTCTACTCCTGTCTTGCAGCTGACAGCAACGTTGCTCTGGGTCATTTTGGACTTGGCTGTGTCGAAGGTCATCTGGTAGCCAGCCAGCCATCCCTCATACCCGGCCACCGCTGCCCCGCGCATGGCCGGGCCTGCAAAGTCAGTCTACATCCACTCCCAGGTTGACGTATTCACACTTATAGGCAGTTTTCACCTTCCCACTCTTCTTGCCAGAATTTAGTGAGAATTATGTGTTGAACATAAGTTCCGGTCCTTTGGTTGCCTGATCTTCAATGGTGATCTCAGTCCCCAGAATGTGGTCTGTGGTCCACTTCTCTTCTCGTATTCACCCCATTTGTCTCCAGGTTGCCATTGACTTTGCTAGTGTGGTGTTGGATGAGCCAAAGTTTTTGAATTCTACTCCATTTGAAGACTTGGTCTCGACATCAAGTTTCACTTATCCAAAACCATATACTTTGTTGAAGATGTCCTTTGCAGATGTGATGGAGGGACAGACATACCTCTGGAAGATTTGCAGGAATATTGTAACTTTGCTTCAGTTGCTTGGAGCTTTGCATTGGTGCAGATAGTTGTTTTCAGGTTGTATCTGACACCGTGACATGGTCCTGTGGTCCAGCTGGAGGGCGATGAAGGAGCGCAGAGTTCACCACTCAGTTAACAGGCAGAGAGGGGTGAGAATGGAGAGAACGAAAGCAGGTGAAGAACAGATGTGAAAAGAGGTGCCGTGGTGATGAGGGGTGTTTGAAATGCAAGGCAGGCCGAATGAATGTTTTCGCTGCTTGTGAAAAGAGAAAGAAAGTAGGGATAAGGAAACCGGGAGAGAAGGCGTACAGCTATTCTCCAGGGGTCTGTGCTTTTGTGAGGCAACAGACAAATGCAAAGAACGTCAGCACCCAACACATGTTCGCCACCAACACACACTAATGCTGCAATATGTCTCCCCTTGAACACCAGTCTATGAGCTGTCCTAGTGGAACGCTTGTACACTGTGGGAGGGAGCGCTAAAACTAAAGCAACACTGACACAGAGATTAACTAGCTAATCACCACCATACAATCAGATCTAATCATTCTAAAGAAAGACATGTCCATAATTAAAGATGCACTATGCATAAATCACTCTGCCATTTCCTGGTTGCTAAAATTCTAATAGTTTGCCTAATTTCAGTTTGTGACAAAACAAGCAGGTGTAGTGTTGAGAATCATTGTACCATCTAAATCGCTGTGAAATATATTTTCCATAACCAAAAGTATTGTATTTTCAGCTGTTTGAATCTGGTGTACAAAACCGAATGTAAGACTCCAAAACAAAGCACAGAAAGCATAGCAATGGGGCACGTAGAACAGATCTACTGCTTTAGTCGGGTCGCCCAACAATGTACATATTGCAGCTTTAAGAAAACCTTTATTTTACAATCAAAAAGTTGTTTGTTTTTTAACTGGTAATGCATGGGCAGTCATTTTCCCTCAAACACTCTATGGTCTCTGTGGAGAAGAACTGAACTGGCCTTGAACCTTGACACTGACCTACAGTATATTTCCATTCTAGAACCCAGAGGACGGTTACAGCAGGTTGGAAGCGTTGGATCATGATAGGAGACCACCAGCAGCTGCCCCCTGTCATTAAGATCATGGCCTTCCAGAAGTACTCCAACATAGAGCAGTCCCTGTTCACCCGCTTCGTACACCTGGGGGTACCCACCGTTGACCTGGATGACCAGGGACGTGCCCGTGCCAGGTGGGTTAGGCGCAATGGGGACATAACAGTGAATATGGTTAAAACAGAAATGCTCACTACATATTGCATTGAATTGCTTGCTGTTTGGGGTTTTAGGCTGGGTTTCTTTTTAAGCACTTTGACATTTGCTTATGTAAAAAGGGATTTATAAATAAAAATATTTGATTTTATATTTTTTTATTATCTATAATCAAACAAACATGTCTGAACATGTACAAAATCATTTTGAAATTTGAAAATACTTTATCATGCTGTTTTTGATCATCAAACATTAGTGCAAAAATATCAACACGATATTTGGTTAGTGGGTATGACGTCTTTTAATCCTTTTAAACACAAGACGAGACAAATAACTAGTCTGTTAGCCAATTAAAAAACCCTTGCTACGTCCATGATCCAATAGTTGCTAAATACCAGTTGATACACGCGAATATGGTCATGTCTCCCTGGCTAATTGTCTAGTCAGTTGAGTGGATAGTCACTTGAGTTTATATTACCTCTGGTGCCCTCTATGTATACTAACTAACATGGACGCTAAGCTAAAGTGGTGAATAGCGAATCTCTTTAATTCTAATACTATGTTGGCTCTCCCTAACCATAGGAATGAATGGTGAATCTTTCTCTGATGCTAATGCTAGCATGGTTCTCCATCTCTCCTCCAGTCTGTGTAATCTATATAACTGCCGCAATAAGCAGCTGGAGAACCTGCCCCACGTACAGCTGCTGCCCCAGTTCCAGGCCCCTAACCCTGGCCTGACCTTCAACTTCCAGCTCCTCAACATGGGGGACTTCATGGAGTGGGAGAGTCAGAGCCCAACCCTTATTTCTACCAGGTTAATAACACATACACACAGAAACACACACGTATAAACAGGAACACACGCACAGTACCAACAGGGTTGGGTAGCTTACTTTCTAAATGTGATTCGTTACAGGTACCTGTCCAAAATTGTAATCAGTAACTTTTGGATTATCCATACTCAGTAACGTAATCTGATTACGTTCAGTTACTTTTAGATTACTTTGCCCTTAAGGGGCATTAGAAGAAGACAAAAATGTATGTTACCAATTGACTGACATCTTTTGCAGTATAAATCAATATTAAAGTTTACATAGCTGGCCATGTATGGATGTTCAATTTTACTTCATGGGTTGGTTATGTAGGCTTCTTCTAACCCATCTGTCACGTTCTGTCCATCGTTCGTATGTGTTTTCCTTGTTTTAGTGTTGGTCAGGACATGAGCTGGGTGGGCATTCTATGTTGTGTGTCTGGTTTGTCTATTTCTATGTTTGGCCTGATATGGTTCTCAATCAGAGGCAGGTGTTAGTCATTGTCTCTGATTGGGAACCATATTTAGGTAGCCTGTTTTGTGTTGGGTTTTGTGGGTGATTGTTCCTGGCTCTGTGTTTTGCACCAGATAGGGCTGTTTTTGGTTTTCCACGTTCATTGTTTTGTAGTGTTCATGTTTATCCGTTTTTTTGATTAAACATGAGTCAATATAACCACGCTGCGTTTTGGTCCTCCTCTACTTCACCACAGGAAAACCCTGACAGAATCACTCACCAACCAAGGACCAAGCGGCGTGGTAACGGGCAACGGCAAAAGCAGCAGCAGGAGAAGGAACAGAGGCAGCAGCAACAGGAGCAGCAGCAGCAGCAGTGGGAGTTGCTGCACTATTTGGATAAATGGACTTGGGAGGAGATCCTTGATGGAGAAGGACCCTGGGCAGAGCCATGGATGGAATTGGAGCTGTCGGTGAAGCAGAGTGCTGAGTCTGAGAGTGTGGAGGATGTATTGGACAGAGTAGAAAGAAAGCTGTTGGTTTGGCATAGTATGCACGGCATACCAGTGCCAGCACCACGCATCAGGCCTACAGTGCATCCCGCCTGTCCAGCGCTGCCGGAGCCTTCTTCCTCTCCAGCGCAGCCAGAGTCTCCCGCCTGTCCGGCGCAGTCAGAGCTACCGCCCCTCATGCCAGTGCCGCCAGTCTGCCCAGCGCCGTCTGAGCTACCCGTCTGCCCTGCGCCGTCTGAGCTACCCATCTGCCCAGTGCCGCCAGTGCCGCCAGTCTGCCCAGCGCCGTCTGAGCTACCAGTCTGCCCAGCGCCGCCAGTCTGCCCAGTGCCGCAAGTGCCGCCAGTCTGCCCAGCGCCGCAAGTGCCGCCAGTCTGCCCAGCGCTGCAAGTGCCGCCAGTCTGCCCAGCGCTGCAAGTGCCGCCAGTCTGCCCAGCGCCGCAAGTGCCGCCAGTCTGCCCAGCGCCGCAAGTGCCGCCAGTCTGCCCAGCCCAGTGCCGCCAGTCTGCCCAGCGCCGCAAGTGCCGCCAGTCTGCCCAGCGCCGCCAGTCTGCCCAGCGCCAGTGCCGCCACAGCGCCGCAAGTGCCGCCAGTCTGCCCAGCGCCGCAAGTGCCGCCAGTCTGCCCAGCGCCGCAAGTGCCGCCAGTCTGCCCAGCGCCGCAAGTGCCGCCAGTCTGCCCAGCGCCGCAAGTGCCGCCACAGCGCCGCAAGTGCCGCCAGTCTGCCCAGCGCCGCAAGTGCCGCCAGTCGGTGAAGCAGAGTGCTGAGTCTGAGAGTGTGGAGGATGTATTGGACAGAGTAGAAAGAAAGCTGTTGGTTTGGCATAGTATGCACGGCATACCAGTGCCAGCACCACGCATCAGGCCTACAGTGCGTCCCGCCTGTCCAGCGCTGCCGGAGCCTTCTTCCTCTCCAGCGCAGCCAGAGTCTCCCGCCTGTCCGGCGCAGTCAGAGCCGCCCCTCATGCCAGTGCCGCCAGTCTGCCCAGCGCCGCTGAGCTACCCCAGCCCTGCCGTCTGTCCCATCTGCCCAGCGCCGCAAGTGCCGCCAGTCTGCCCAGCGTCTGCCCCGCAAGTGCCGCCAGTCTGCCCAGCGCCGCAAGTGCCGCCAGTCTGCCCAGCGCCAGTCTGCCCAGCGCCGCAAGTGCCGCCAGTCTGCCCAGTGCCGCCAGTCTGCCCAGCGCCGCAAGTGCCGCCAGTCTGCCCAGCGCCGCAAGTGCCGCCAGTCTGCCCAGCGCCGCAAGTGCCGCCAGTCTGCCCAGCGCCGCAAGTGCCGCCAGTCTGCCCAGCGCCGCAAGTGCCGCCAGTCTGCCCAGCGCCGCAAGTGCCGCCAGTCTGCCCAGCGCCGCAAGTGCCGCCAGTCTGCCCAGCGCCGCCAGTCTGCCCAGCGCCGCAGTGCCGCAGCGCGCAGTGCCGCCAGTCTGCCCAGCGCCGCAAGTGCCGCCAGTCTGCCCAGCGCCGCAAGTGCCGCCAGTCTGCCCAGCGCCGCAAGTGCCGCCAGTCTGCCCAGCGCCGCAAGTGCCGCCAGTCTGCCCAGCGCCGCAAGTGCCGCCAGTCTGCCCAGCGCCGCCAGTCTGCCCAGCGCCGCCAGTCTGCCCAGCGCCGCCAGTCTGCCCAGCGCCGCAAGTGCCGCCAGTCTGCCCAGCGCCGCAAGTGCCGCCAGTCTGCCCAGCGCCGCAAGTGCCGCCAGTCTGCCCAGCGCCGCAAGTGCCGCCAGTCTGCCCAGCGCCGCAAGTGCCGCCAGTCTGCCCAGCGCCAAGTGCCGCCAGTCTGCCCAGCTGCCCAGCGCCAGTCCGCCAGTCTGCCCAGCGCCGCCAGTCTGCCCAGCGCCGCCAGTCTGCCCAGCGCGCCGCAAGTGCCGCCAGTCTGCCCAGCGCCGCAAGTGCCGCCAGTCTGCCCAGCGCCGCAAGTGCCGCCAGTCTGCCCAGCGCCGCAAGTGCCGCCAGTCTGCCCAGCGCCGCAAGTGCCGCCAGTCTGCCCAGCGCCGCAAGTGCCGCCAGTCTGCCCAGCGCCGCAAGTGCCGCCAGTCTGCCCAGCGCCGCAAGTGCCGCCAGTCTGCCCAGCGCCGCAAGTGCCGCCAGTCTGCCCAGCGCCGCAAGTGCCGCCAGTCTGCCCAGCGCCGCCAGGATCCGCCAGTCTGCCCAGCGCCGCCAGGATCCGCCAGTCTGCCAGGATCCGCCAGTCTGCCAGGATCTGCCAGAACTGCCAGTCTGCCAGGATCTGCCAGAACTGCCAGTCGGCCAGGATCTGCCAGTCGGCCAGGATCTGCCAGTCGGCCAGGATCCGCCAGAACTGCCAGGATCCGCCAGAACTGCCAGGATCCGCCAGTCTGCCAGGATCCGCCAGAACTGCCAGTTGGCCAGGACCTGCTAGTCAGCCAGAATCCGCCAGTCGGCTAGCATCTGCCAGTCAGCCAGGATCTGCCCGAACTGCCAGTCGGCCAGGATCCGCCAGTCTGCCAGGATCTGCCAGGATCCGCCAGTGGGCCAGGATCCGCCAGTGGGCCAGGATCCGCCAGTGGGCCAGGATCCGCCAGTGGGCCAGGATCCGCCAGTGGGCCAGGATCCGCCAGTGGGCCAGGATCCGCCAGTGGGCCAGGATCCGCCAGTCGGCCAGGATCCGCCTGTCTGCCAGGATCTGCCAGATCTGCCAGTCGGCCAGGATCTGCCAGTCAGCCAGGATCAGTTAGATCCGCCATTCAGCCAGGATCCGCCAGTGTGCCAGGGTCCACCAGTCAGCCAGGGTCCGCCAATCTGCCAGGATCTGCCAGAACTGCCAGTCGGCCAGGATCCGCCAGTCGGCCAGGATCCGCCAGAACTGCCAGTCGGCCAGGATCCGCCAGTCGGCCAGGATCTGCCAGTCGGCCAGGATCAGTTAGATCCTCCATTCAGCCAGGATCCGCCAGTCTGCCAGGATCCACCAGTCAGCCAGGATCCGCCAGAAGTGCCAGTCATCCAGCATCTGCCGGAACCACTAGCCAGCCAGGATCTGGTAGATCCATCAACCTGCCTGAGCTTCCTCTCACTCCTGAGCTTCCTCTCACTCCTGAGCTTCCTCTCGGTCCCGAGCTTCCCCTCGGTCCCGAGCTTCCCCTCGGTCCCGAGCTACCTCAGTCCAGTGGGGCCCATTGTTAGGTTTCCTAGGCCAAGGTTAGCGGCGAGGGTCGCCACTCAAGGGACACTAAGGAGGTGGACTAAGACAATTATGGAGTGGGGTCCACGTCCAGCGCCAGATCCGCCACCGCGGAGAGATGCCCACCCAGACCCTCCCCTATAGGTTTAGGTTGTGCGTTCGGAGTCCGCACCTTGGGGGGGGGGTGTTCTGTGTTCTGTCCATCGTTCGTATGTGTTTTCCTTGTTTTATTCTTGGTCTGGATGTGAGCTTGCTGGGCATTTTCTGTTGTGTGTCTGGTTTGTCTATTTCTATGTTTGGTCTGATATGGTTCTCAATCAGAGGCAGGTGTTAGTCATTTTCTCTGATTGGGAACCATATTTAGGTATCCTGTTTTGTGTTGGGTTTTGTGGGTGATTGTTCCTGTCTCTGTGTTTTGCACCAGATAGGGCTGTTTTTGGTTTTCCACGTTCATTGTTTTGTAGTGTTCATGTTTATCCGTTTTTGATTAAACATGAGTCAATATAACCACGCTGTGTTTTGGTCCTCCTCTACTTCACCACAGGAAAACCCTGACACCATCACTTTCTACTACATATAATAATACAATTAAATTAAATTATATCCATATCTCCTATCACTATATGATTCCATAAGTGTTATTTCATAGTTTTGATGTCTTCACTATTATTCTACAATGTAGAAAATAGTAAAAGTAAAGAAAAACCCTCCAATGAGTAGATGAGTTCAAACATTTGACTGGTACTATACACAGCAACACATGCACACGTACACAGCAACACACGCACACGTACACAGCAACACACGCACACGTACACAGCAACACATGCACACGTACACAGCAACACATGCACACGTACACAGCAACACACGCACACGTACACAGCAACACACGCACACGTACACAGCAACACACGCACACGTACACAGCAACACACGCACGCGTACACAGCAACACACGCACGCGTACACAGCAACACACGCACGCGTACACAGCAACACACGCACGCGTACACAGCAACACACGCACACGTACACAGCAACACACGCACGCGTACACAGCAACACACGCACACAGCCGCACACGCACGCGTACACAGCAACACACGCACGCATACACAGCAACACACGCACGCGTACACAGCAACACACGCACGCGTACACAGCAACACACGCACGCGTACACAGCAACACACGCACGCGTACACAGCAACACACGCACGCGTACACAGCAACACACGCACGCGTACACAGCAACACACGCACGCGTACACAGCCACACACGCACGCGTACACAGCCACACACGCACGCGTACACAGCCACACACGCACGCGTACACAGCCACACACGCACGCGTACACAGCCACACACGCACGCGTACACAGCCACACACGCACGCGTACACAGCACACACACGCACGCGTACACAGCAACACACGCACGCGTACACAGCAACACACGCACGCGTACACAGCAACACACGCACGCGTACACAGCAACACACGCACGCGTACACAGCAACACACACACAATCATTCCACATACACACTCACTCCGCAGAGTAGCAGAGGATATTGTTCAATGGTTCATTAATTTCAACCATAATGGATCCAGGGCCAGTCCAGTTGATATATTCATTACCTAGCGCACCACTAACACTGGATCCACTCAGGACAGGCTCGTGATTTGTCCTCTGGACTAGCAGCCAGATTGTCTTTCCTTATAGAGTGGCTCACTCAGGAGTGTCCTGAAGTTGCTCATTGTTGGTTAAATAAGGGCCATGTCTCTCGGTCTGGACATGTTAATGAGGAGCATGTATCTCTCGGTCTGGACATGTTAATGAGGAGCATGTATCTCTCTGTCTGGACATGTTAATGAGGAGCATGTATCTCTCTGTCTGGACATGTTAAATGAGGAGCATGTATCTCTCGGTCTGGACATGTTAAATGAGGAGCATGTATCTCTCGGTCTGGACATGTTAAATGAGGAGCATGTATCTCGGTCTGGACATGTTAAATGAGGATCACGTGTCTCGGTCTGGACATGTTAAATGAGGAGCACGTGTCTCGGTCTGGTCATGTTAAATGAGGAGCACGTGTCTCGGTCTGCACATGTTAAATGAGGATCACGTGTCTCGGTCTGGACATGTTAAATGAGGAGCACGTGTCTCGGTCTGGACATGTTAAATGAGGATCACGTGTCTCGGTCTGCACATGTTAAATGAGGATCACGTGTCTCGGTCTGGACATGTTAAATGAGGAGCACGTGTCTCGGTCTGGACATGTTAAATGAGGATCACGTGTCTCGGTCTGGACATGTTAAATGAGGAGCAAGTGTCTCGGTCTGGACATGTTAAATGAGGATCACGTGTCTCGGTCTGGACATGTTAAATGAGGAGCACGTGTCTCGGTCTGGACATGTTAAATGAGGAGCACGTGTCTCGGTCTGGACATGTTAAATGAGGAGCACGTGTCTCGGTCTGGACATGTTAAATGAGGATCACGTGTCTCGGTCTGGACATGTCAAATGATGAGCATGTATCTCTCGGTCTGGACATGTTAAATGAGGAGCACGTGTCTCGGTCTGGACATGTTAAATGAGGAGCACGTGTCTCGGTCTGGACATGTTAAATGAGGAGCACGTGTCTCGGTCTGGACATGTTAAATGAGGAGCACGTGTCTCGGTCTGGACATGTTAAATGAGGAGCACGTGTCTCGGTCTGGACATGTTAAATGAGGAGCATGTGTCTCGGTCTGGACATGTTAAATGAGGAGCATGTGTCTCGGTCTGGACATGTTAAATGAGGAGCATGTGTCTCGGTCTGGACATGTTAAATGAGGAGCATGTGTCTCGGTCTGGTCATGTTAAATGAGGAGCACGTGTCTCGGTCTGGTCATGTTAAATGAGGATCACGTGTCTCGGTCTGGACATGTTAAATGAGAAGCATCTGTCTCGGTCTGGACATGTTAAATGAGGAGCACGTGTCTCGGTCTGGACATGTTAAATGAGGAGCACGTGTCTCGGTCTGGACATGTTAAATGAGGAGCACGTGTCTCGGTCTGGACATGTTAAATGAGGAGCACGTGTCTCGGTCTGGACATGTTAAATGAGGAGCACGTGTCTCGGTCTGGACATGTTAAATGAGGAGCACGTGTCTCGGTCTGGACATGTTAAATGAGGAGCATGTGTCTCGGTCTGGACATGTTAAATGAGGAGCATTTGTGTCTCGGTTTCTCCTCTCCGTTTGGCTGTTGCCATTTTCAGACGCCTCAAGGGGACTGACCACAACTCTCTCAAATCTCAGCCCCTTACACACACTTGTCCCGAGACCAGAGGGGTAAAGTGGCCGCCTCCTCTACACACACACACACACACACACACACACACACACACACACACACACACACACACACACACACACACACACACACACACACACACACACACACACACACACACACACACACACACACACACACACACACACACACACACACACACACACACACACACACTTGATCAGAGGGGTGAATTGGACACTGGAGAGGCGATAGTGCCAGTGTTTGGTGAATACCTGTCACAGCAGTACACAAACGGCCATCTTTCCCCCGTGCCACAAGCACACACTCCAGCTCAAGGCACCCCATTGATCACTAGCAACATGAGACCTAGCCAGCAGCAATCTATCCCCCTTTCTATTTGGCATGGCTCATTTGCTAAAGTACATGTGCGTTAATACTCCAACCCCTAAAGCTCATTGTTGGTGCCCCTGCACTGCACTTGCACTGTTCTGAAATGAGTCATAAAGGAAAATGTTTTCTCTTATTTATCCACATCTCGGATAGTTGGAAAATGACGTGCGTCACATCATACACGTTGTATGGTTGGGATGTGAAGTAGACGCCCTTAATTTAAGCAACAAAGCCCGAGGGGGTGTGGTATTTTGACCATTATAGACTGGGTGATTTGAGCCCTGACTGCTGAGTGGCTAAAAGCCATGGAATATCAGACCGTATACCACGGGTATGACTAAACATTTATTTTTACTTTTCTAATTACGTTGGTAACCCGTTTATAATAGCAATAAGGCACCTCAGTGGTTTGTGGTATATAGCCAATATACCAAGGCCTAAGGGCTGTATCCAGGCACTCAGTGTTGCGTTGTGCTTATGTACAGCCCTTAGCTATATTGGCCGTATACCACAAATGATAATATTATAATATTGTTATTATAAACTGGTTACCAACATAAATGTAACAGTAAACGGGTATTTCTGTGTCATACCCATGGTATAGTTAAGTGATAGAGCCCGAGAAGCCGATGTTTGGAGGATATATTCGTAGAGGGCCGGCAAACTGCTAATATATCCTCTAAACACCAGCTTCGAGGGCATTCTCACTTTTATACAACGGGTTACCAACATACTCAAATAATGATTGACGTATTTTATCAACGTTATTTTGATGAATTTATTTATACTATTTCATCCTTCCACAAGAAATAGTCCCGAAACAAATCTAGTATTGCTAACCAAGCCAGCTGGTCATTCATTCTATTGATTCGGTTGCCAGAGACGCAACCAGTCATTCAGTCTTTTTGTTCTGTATCTATGTAAGCAATCCAGTCTTTCGTTCTAAATGTTCCATTGCCATACACTCGGGGCTCCGGTTGTGATTCAGCTTGGAATCGAACCAGGATCTGTAGTGACGCCTCTAGCACTGAGATGCAGTGCCTTAGACCGCTCGGGAGCCCATTGATGAGACAGGCTGATGGAACAGACTAAATAGGCATTTTAACGTCATAGATTTAGCTGGTGGTAACTTGTGGAACAGACACTGGCTGGAATGCACTTTTAACCAGTCAGCATTCAGGATTAGACCCAGCCCAGGCTGATATACTGTACACATGGCTGAAATGCTGTTCGAGCCAATCAGCATCCAGGACCCCAACTACCCGGTTTATAATATTCAGTAGATCACTGATGGGACCCAGGGGATGATTGAAATCACTGGTCATTTGAAAAGGTTAACATTAGATGGATTATGTTAGCATGTGTGTATTTACCAGTACATTACATTCTCAGTATGTTCCACTCAGCCCTGATTCTACAGTAGCTCAACTGAGGTCTCTCATTTTCCTTTTAGGGGTAGTGTGCCACAGCCGCACGCTCTTTCACTCCTTCCCCAATTGTATTCCCTCTTTACTCCACATCTCCCTCATTTTAGTCAGCCACGTGCCAGTCCTGGGCCGTTACACTCAACCTGAGGCAATGGGCTGAGGCAGCTGTTGCAGCTGTTGCCATGGTTACTGAGTTCTCTTGCATTTGGGCACATAAGATCACATTTGTATCAAGCAGAGGCATGAGAGAGACAAGCATACTGGAGACATCACACACACACCAGGGTTTCCATTAGTCTGCAATCCCCCCCCCCATTTTAAATAAAACGACCGGTGAAGACAAAAAATCCCATTGCAAAATACGTTTTTATTAATTGATGGAAATGACATTTGACAGTCATGCTTATCTGTCTATGGGTTCATTTTAAATTTTAATGTAATTCAATTGACCTGTGTATATTTTCCTTAGTCATTATGTATCTTATTTATCCAGCACAATTATGCACAGCATACAGAGCCTATTTTAAGTGGGATTTCTCCTGCAGCTCCTCAGTTGGTTTCTGCTGTAGTAAAATGTGCATTTATAAGCCCATTCCTTGTGAAACCAATTCTAAAGGCAAACGCATGTCCAAAAAATTTTGGTGCACGATTTGAAGAGTTACTATATTTATTTCTCAGCTGGTAATTTAAGGCGCTCCTCCCATTCACCATTCAGATGCAGGCAACAGGCTATCAGCGCGTCATCCACCACTTTACAATGGAAGCTGAAGGCACTATGCATTTTGAAAATATACTTAATTGTTCGAAACCTGAGTGTTGTATTTCATATTGTGATGCATATTTGACCCCTTACTTTAAAGTAGTCTATAGGCAAAATCCCACCATGGAAACGTGGAGGCAATTATTTTATAAAGACTTCAAAGGCGGCGTTTGGGTTTCAAGTTTGGGGAAGCTTACAATTTATCCTACCATTCTGCGATCCAGTTATGATTTTCATATGATAATTTTCGTGGAACAGTTTCATTTTAATAATAACTTTTTAATTTCTCAAAATTATTGTCACCTGGTTAATCATAAAAATGTGAATTTACATGACAAAAATCTCAAATTTAAAGGTCAACTAATGTGAGATCACCAACCTCTGCCATATGGACACATTGATACACCGTGATCCATTGGCAGCTAAAGAAGTTAGTGCATGGAACTCATTGCCTATAGACCAATGCAGCAGTACGCCTATTGGTGACATACTTTTATATATAATTTATGTGGACACCCCTTAAACCTAGTGGATTTGGCTATTTCAGCCGCACCCATTGCTGACAGGTGTTTAATATCGAGCACACAGCCATGCAATCTCCATAGACAAACTTTGGCAGTAGAATGGCCTTACTGAAGATCTCAGTGACTTTCATTGTAGCACCGTAATAGGATGCCACCTTTCCAATAAGTCAGTTCATCAAATTGTTGCCCTGCTAGAGCTGCCATGGTCAACTGTAAGTGCAGTTATTGTGAAGTGAAAACGTCTAGGAGCAACAACGGCTCAGCCGGGAAGTGGTATGCCACACAAGCTCACAGAACAGGACCACCGGGTGCTAAAGCACACAGCGTGTAAAAATGGTCTGTCCTCAGTTGCAACAGTCACTAACGAGTTCCAAACTGAATCTGGAAGCAACATCAGCACAAGAACTGTTCGGCAGGAGCTTCATGAAATGGGTTTCCATGGCCGAGCAGCCTTACACAAGCCTTGCGCAATGCCAAGCGTCAGCTGGAGTGGTGTAAAGCTCTCCGCCATTGGACTCTGGGGCAGTGGAAACACATTCTCTGGAGTGATGAATCACGCTTCACCATCTGCCAGTCCGAAGGATGAATCTGGGTTTGGCGGATGCCTGGAGTACACTACCTGCCCCAATTCATAGTGCCAACTTTAAAGTTTTGTGGAGGAGGAATAATGGTCTGGGGCTGTTTATCATGATTCGGGCTAGGCCCCTTGATTCCAGTGAAGGGAAATCTTAACACTACAGTATACAATGTAAGTGAGTGCATGGAACCCTTAATTCTAGATGATTCTGTGCTTCCAACTTTGTGGCAACAGTTTGGAGAAGGCCCTGTCCTGTTTCAGAATGGCAATGCCCCCGTGCACAAAGCGAGGTCCATACAGAAATGGTTTGTCGAGATCGGTGTGGAAGAACTTGACTGGCCTGCACAGAGCCCTGACCTCAACCCTATTGAAAACCTTTGGGATGAGTTGGAACACCAACTGTGTGTCATGCCTAATCGCCCAAAATCAGTGCCCGACTTCACTAACGCAGCAATGTTCCATGCTCCAACATCTATTGGAAAGCCTTCCCAGAGGAGAGGAGGCTGTTAAAGCAGCAAAGGGGAACCTACTCCATATTGCCATGATTTTGGAATGAGATTCACACAATGAAACAATGAATGTGCTAAGTTTGGCGGGAGACAGCTGAGCAATTCTGGAGAGACTCATCTATATCTTCGCCAAACACCCTTCCCTTTCTTGTCTCAATGTTTAAAATTATAGTCCTACTCAAGACATCTTCACACATATTTTAGATGTTCTCACTGACAGCTGCAACTCAATAATGTGTTATGCACCCAATGCATCTGGGTCCAGTACATTTCTCAAATGGCTGGTAAATTAAAATCTTCCAGGTCACATTGTCCGGTATCACATTTTCCTAACGCAAACCCTGGCGCGCGTGCCCACAGATGTCTGTTCTGGTGGATGGATGTGTGTGTCCATTGGTGCTTATGTGTGTCTTACAGCATGTCTGTGTGTCACAGGGCTACAACTTGGGGCCCAGAGTGTTTCCTGGTCAGATCACATGGTCAGGAATATCTGGCGGTAGTCATATTAACAGGGTCCATATCATTTGAGCCAGGTCAGGGGAACAGAAACAGACGTGGTGCAGTGTTTTGATGGGATTCCATGGCTGGTTGTCGAGCAAAGGTCCAGGCTGTGTGAGTTATTCCACCCCACACTGCTCTGTTATTCAACCCTGTTATTCCAACGTGCCCAGCCTTAATTGAAACTGGATGAATAATGCATACTGTTGGAAATTTGTCATTTCATTTTGGCGACATTTGGAGGGCAGATCATTCTCTGTTGTGGAAGCACTGCCTCCAGGGTGCGTTTCAGTGTGTGTATGTGTGCGTATCTCAGTCTCCGTGTGTGTGTGTGTGTGTGTGCGTCTCTGTGTGCTTGTGGTATATTATAGCCTTTCAGCCCGGGTTAAAAGTCACTGAAACCGATAACAATTTGGTAATAGTGAGACGGGAAAGTGTTTTATCAAATCTATCCAGTCCCCTTTAATAGTGGTCTTAATCTGAAAACAGCAGATTAACTGAAATGCTTCTGGTCGCTAATTAGAACATAGATGGTGAGAATCAATGATAGTAAGGCCACTGCAGCTTGAGGCTGCAAATGTATACAAAAAAAGACATATATAACTGCCTTTTGAGTTTTTATAGAGATGTCTACGTATTAATGAGTGTGGGGGAGGGATCAAACACTTGGATGGAGAAAGAGATGAAGGCAGAAAGAGATGAAGGAAAAGAGGGTGAGCGAGAGAGAAAGGGAGCGATAGTCGGAGAGAGGGGGATGGAGAGAGAGGCTGGCCAGCTGCTGTTGAACAGCTGTGACCTGTCTGTATTTGGGAGGAGAAAGAGAAGCGTGATGTTCTACTTTTGTCATGATCCTCCAAACCCCCTTTGTTCACTGCACTGCAGACAGAATCGAGGCACTGAGAGGCCAGCTGACTGCACATTGTGTGTGTGTGTATGCATTGGCGTGCACGTGTGTGTGCGTGCGTGCCTGTCCGTGTGTATTTGTGGGTCGTATGTAAGATGGTGTCTGTCTTTTTTTTATCATGCGTGCAACTTTACGTGCATTTCTTTGTGTATCTGTAAGTGAACATCTGTGTGCATGAGGCCTGCCACCCGATCCTTGTGTTTTAGTTTAGTGGGAGGGAAAGTAAAGCATATCCCAGTCCCAGTCTGGTTCAGCAGCAGGCCAATGAACTTGAGCCTCACACCCCGTCATGCCGCCTACCAGCCTGGCGGGACATAAACCCCAGCCAGCCTAACCTCACCCCCATCAGACCCCTCTCTGCGTGGCACACTAACCAGCACAGGGGCACGGGCAAAGATTTAATGTATTAAAACAAACACACTCACACAGACCGGTTTACAGTGCCCTCTTGGTACTAAAATAGCTTGGAATTAGTGTGGAAATGTGTATTAAAAACATGAAGACTTTTGCAATCATCTCGCTTATTGTCAAACGAGTAGGGGAAAGCATTCTAATACACTGGGAAATTATTTTTTGTATCTGTTTTAGTAATAGTTTTTGCTTGATTTCCCCTGTGTGCAAACCTTTTTGTTGTCTTACCTGCCCTCTCTTTCTCTCACCCCCCTCAACACCCCCCACCTCCCTCTCTCTCAACCCTTCCTCCTCTCTCTCTCTGTAGAAGATGGGTGAGGCAGAGTACTGTGTGGCTCTGTTCATGTACATTCTTCTGCTGGGTTAACCCTGCCGACAGGATCAGCATCCTCACCACCTGCAATAGACAGAAACACCTCATAAGAGATGTCATCAATCAGCGCTGTGCTGGGAACCCCTTCGTTGGACAGCCCGACAAGGTAAGGACATACACCACTATATAAACTGCACACAAGCAGAAACCCTACACTTTGCTATCCAAAAATGATAGACGCATACCTCATTAAATGTTTTAAAAAAACTAATCTGAAATGTCTTATTTACATAAGTATTCAGACCCTTTGCCATGAGACTCGAAATTGGGCTCAAGTGCATCCTGTTTCCATTGATCATACTTGAGATGTTTTCTAACTTGATTGGACATGACCTGTGTACCTGTGTACCTGTGTACCTGTGTATAGGTTGACAGTGCATGGTATACACTACCAAAAATCCAGAAAATCACATTGTATGATTTTTAAGTAATTAATTTGCATTTAATTGCATGACATAAGTATTTAATCACCTACCAACCAGTAAGAATTACGGCTCTTACAGACCTGTTAGTTTTTCTTTAAGAAACCCTCCTGTTCTCCACTCATTACCTGTATTAACTGCACCTGTTTGAACTCGTTACCTGTATAAAAGACACCTGTCCACACACTCAATCAAACAGACTCCAACCTCTCCACAATGGCCAAGACCAAACAGCTGTGTAAGGACATCAGGGATAAAATTGTAGACCTGCACAAGGCTGGGATGGGCTAGAGGACAATAGGCAAGCAGCTTGGTGAGAAGGCAACAATTGTCGGTGCAATTATTAGAAAATGGATGAAGTTCAAGATGACTGTCAATCACCCTCAGTCTGGGGCTCCATGCAAGATCTCACCTCGTGGGGCATCAATGATCATGAGGAAGGTGAGGGATCAGCCCAGAACTACATGGCAGGACCTGGTCAATGACCTGAAGACAGCTGGGACCACAGTCTCAAAGAAAACCATTAGTAACACACTACGCCGTCATGGATTAAAATCCTGCAGCGCACGCAAGGTCCCCCTGCTAAAGCCAACGCATGTCCAGACCCGTCTGAAGTTTGCCAATGACCATCTGGATGATCCAGAGGAGGAATGTGAGAAGGTCATATGGTCTGATGAGTCAAAAATAGAGCTTTTTGGTCTAAACTCCACTCGCCGTGTTTGGAGTATGAAGAAGGATGAGTACAACCCCAAGAACACTATCCCAACTGTGAAGCATGGTGGTGGAAACATCATTCTTTGGGGATGCTTTTCTGCAAAGGGGACAGGACATCTGCACCGTATTAAGGGGAGGATGGATGGGGCCATGTATCGCAAGATCTTGGCCAACGACCTCCTTGCCTCAGTAAGAGCATTGAAGATGGGTCGTGGCTGGGTCTTCCAGCATGACAACAACCCGAAACACACAGCCAGGACAACTAAGGAGCTGCTCCGTAAGAAGCATCTCAAGGACATGGAGTGGCCTAGCCAGTCTCCAGACCTGAACCCAATAGAAAATCTTTGGAGGGAGCTGAAAGTCCGTATTGCCCAGCGACAGCCCCGAAACTGAAGGATCTGGAGAAGGTCTGTATGGAGGAGTGGGCCAAAATCCCTGCTGCAGTGTGTGCAAACCTGGTCAAGAACTACAGGAAACGTATGATCTCTGTAATTGCAAACAAAAGTTTCTTTACCAAATATTAAGTTCTGCTTTTTTGATGAATCAAATACTTATGTCATGCAATAAAATGCAAATTCATTACTTAAAAATCATACAATGTGATTTTCAGAAATGTTGTTTTAGATTCCGTCTCTCACAGTTGAAGTCTACCTATGATAAACGTTACAGACCTCTACATGCTTTGTAAGTAGGAAAACCTGCAAAATCGGCAGTGTATCAAATACTTGTTCTCCCCCACTGTATATATTTTTTGTGCCTCAGCACAATCCTGTCTTAGAGCTCTATGGACAATTCCTTCGACCTTGGTTATTGCTCTGACATGCACTGTCAACTGTGAGACCTTATATAGACAGGTTGTGCTTTTCCAAATCATGTCCAATCAAATGAATTGACCACAGGTGGACTCCAATCAAGTTGTAGAAACATCTCAAGGATGATCAATGGAAACAGGATGCACCCAAGCTCAATTTAGAGTCTCATAGTGAAGGGTCTGAATACTTATGTAAATAAGATATTTCTGTTTTTTATTTGTTAATACATTTGGAAAAAAAATTGAAAACAATTTTTCGCTTTGTCATTATCAGATATTGTGTGGAGATTGATGATTTTATTTAAATTTGATCAATGTTAGAATAAGGCTGTAATGTAACAAAATGGCTTCTGAATACTTTTTTTTGCACTGTACAAGTACAAAAAAATGGTATTCACAGTTTGCTGCACGCACAAAACAAATATTAGACAGCAAGGCTTGATCCAGGAGGGGATTCTCTGCTGTTACCAAGTGAAGCTTGATTTTGGAAGAAGGTAACCACTTAGCTAGATAGCTTAGCTATCCAAATGCACAACTCCAGAGCATTTAGCACATTTAGACAGTTATGTAATAGTTCTAAGCTATCTAGCTCACAAACATTTAACTCGATCACCTGGCTCGTGCTGCACAACATTGAGTGACTTACAAGGTTCCGGTCTTGTGTGCTTGTAAACAAACACCATGTGACTGGGGACAACCGGTAAACTTCATAATGAAACAATATTTGTCCAGTGAAATGAAGAACGCAGTCCTCTATCTCCTAACATATTTCACAAGTTGACTGCAGGTACTTACTTAAAAAGTAGGCACAAATATTCAAATAGTTTTGACGGTATTGAAAAAAACATCCCGTGGTTATTTCCAGATACCCCGATGTGCGGTATATTGTCCAAGCCTACTTCTCTGCCTCTTCAACAAAGTTTGATGGTAGACACACACACTCACACCTCCAAATTTTCACAACCTGTCAGGGTCAGGTGGCTTCTCAGCTCCCAATAACATAACACCTATTTGCTGTTATGTTTACTCTTCAGCTGTACTTGACTTTAACACCCTCCACATGCACTTCACACTCTGTTAGCTTTTATCACCAAGTCCCTCTGCAACCTGTAGTCCTTAACTATCCGCTGTGAGCATCACAGCACGCTCTCGCCCTGTCGCACTCTCTCTCTCTCTAGCTCTCCTCTCTCTCTAAAATTCAAGGGCGCTTTATTGGCATGGGAAACGTATGTTTACCTTGCCAAAGCAAGTGAAATACATACAAAAGTGAAATAAGCAATCAGAAATGTAAAAAATAAGCATAAAAAATATATAGACATCTCAAATGTTATATTATTATCTATTTACAGTATTGTAACATTGTGCAACTAGGTATTGTGTGAATGGCAAGGGAAGATAAATAAACAGATACATTTGGATTGTATTTACAAAGGTGTTTATGTTACACCGTTGCCCTTTTCTGTCTCGCTCTCTCTGGCTCTTTCTCGCTCTCTCTGGCTCTTTCTCGCTCTCTCTGGCTCTGTCTCGCTCTCTCTGGCTCTGTCTCGCTCTCTCTGGCTCTGTCTCGCTCTCTCTGGCTCTGTCTCGCTCTCTCTGGCTCTGTCTCGCTCTCTCTGGCTCTGTCTCGCTCTCTCTAGCTCTTTCTCGCTCTCTCTGGCTCTGTCTCGCTCTCTCTAGCTCTGTCTCGCTCCCTCTGGCTCTCTCCCTCTCTCTGGCTCTCTGGCTCTGTCTCGCTCTTTCTCGCTCTCTCTGGCTCTCTCGCTCTCTGGCTCGGTCTCTCGCTCTCTGGCTCTGTATCGCTCTCTCTGGCTCTCTCTCGCTCTCTGGCTCTCTCTGTCTCTGTCTCGCTCTCTCTGGCTCTGTCTCGCTCTCTCTCTGGCTCTCTTGCTCTTTCTCACTCTCTCTGTGGCTTCTACGCAGGTAAATCTTTCCTCTAAGCTGTAAAATGGCCACCAGCCCATAAGTTCGGCAATATGGCCTAAAAATCATATTTCCATTTTTTTCAAAGTGATGGGCGATTCACGATATACAGTACCAGTCAAAAATTTGGACACACCTACTCATTCAAGGGTTTTTCTTTATTTTTGCTATTTTCTGTAGTGTAGAATAATAGTGAAGGCATCAAAACTATGACATAACATATATGGAATCATGTAGTAACCAAAAACGTGTTAAAACAAATCTAAATATATTTTATATTTGAGACTCTTCAAAGTAGCCACCCTTTGCCTCAATGACATCTTTGCACACTCTTGGCACTCAACCAGCTTCACCTGGAATGCTTTTCCAACTGTCTTGAAGGAGTTTCCACATATGCTGAGCACTTGTTGGCTGTGCCTTCCAGTGTCGGGTTCAACTAGGGGTCGTGATAAGGGTTGTGTCAAGGTGTGTATAAAGGCGAAGTCAGATGCAGGAGAGTGTCACGTCCTGACCTTAGTTCCTTTTTTTATGTCTCTATTTTAGGTTGGTCAGGGCGTGAGTTGGGGTGGGCATTCTATGTTTTGTTCTATGTTTGTATTTCTTTGTGTATGGCCTGGTATGGTTCCCAATCAGAGGCAGCTGTCAATCGTTGTCTCTGATTGAGAGCCATACTTAGGCAGCCTGGTTTCACCCTTGAGTTGTGGGTAGTTGTTTTCTGTTTTGTGTGTATCACCTGACTGAACTGTATTGTTCTCGTTATTCCTCGTTGTTATTTTGTTTCGTGTTCAGTTTTGATTAAATTTACAACATGAACACTTACCACACTGCACCTTGGTCCTCTCCTTCTTCCACCAATGAAAACCGTTACAGAGAGCAGAGTGTGATAAATAAAGCGCACTTTATTATAGTTCCAAACCGGGAGTACAACAAAACAAACGCGCTCAAAAACATAAAGTAAAGCGCTAAAGAACATCACTTGACATGAAAACAATTACACACACAACAAAAATTAGCATTATTATATTTAATTAAATCATTCAGAAAACCTTATTAATGCAATTGTAAACAGAAGTTGACAACAGGAACATAACGCGTGTTTCCGAGTAAGTTCTGCATCAAAGAAAAAGTCCCAAGTTATTTATTAAACCCGAAGTCCAGCACTGGTGATGTCACTGCCTACGCCATTATCTTTTACTCATGAGACCAAAACCATCCCTACTCTACACTAAAACTCTTGTTTATATAGCTATCTAAAAGCTTAGCAGTAAATGTCCAAGTTGATTTATAGTGGAATGTCTGACTAATCTCTTATCTCTTACACTCACCTGCAGAGTTCTGTCTTCAGTCACATATTTCTTAGTGGGGTCCCTTTATAAGAGGCAAAGAGACCAGAAAATAACCGTGGAACAATACTAAACCTTTATAATGAATATATATTGTTAATATGTAGTCTAGGACCATATAAATGTTAGGAGGGTGGGGTCTTATAACCCCTCCCCTTCTATTAATACAACATAAGCATAATCATTTATTATAATACATCAAACATTTGGTACAGTCCCTATCGTGACACTAGGGGAGCCCCCTTCACTGGCCCACGGTGTCCAGCGAATTCTCTCTTCTCTCTGCATCTCTATCAGTGTAGGCTAGCTCTGTGACTCTCTGGTGCTATCTCTCAGTCTTTAGCACTATTACTGGGAGCTCATCCCTTCCAGCTTTACCTTATTTTTTCATTCTCTCCTTCTCTCTCTCTCATTAGGTGTGCCTCTCAGATGGAGAGCTGACCTCTCTGGAGTGACAAACTGCAGGTAGGGGCGAGAGAGAATAATAGAGGATTGAAAAATGAAATAATGACTGTCTATGGGGAAACTGCTGAGCCGCTGGAAAGGTCAAGCCGGCAGGTCTGCGTTTTGGCCAGAGTGAGAGTGTTGACATGTCATAATGGCTAAAACGCACCAAATGTCACCAGCAGCCCTCCAGTTCAGTCCATTGTCTAATTAGACACACAGTACTTAAGCTACATAGGGTGTCAGGTAGCCTATCGGTGAAGAGCATTGGTGTCACAGGTGTCGTTGGAAGTAGACCAAAGTGCAGTGTTATGAGCATATATTTAATTTTATTTTAAAATGTCGTCAACAAAACAACAAACGGAAGAAACAACCGTGACGCTTACAGGGCTAAATGCCACAAACAAAGTTAACTACCCACAATGAAAGGAGGGAAAAAGGGCTACCAAAGTATGATTCCCAATCAGAGACAACGATAGACAGCTGTCCCTGATTGAGAAGCATACCCGGCCAAAATATAGAAATAAAGAAACCTAGAAAACAAAAAATAGAATGCCCACCCACATCACACCCTGGCCTAACCAAATAGAGAAATAAAACGGCTCTCTAAGGTCAGGGCGTGACAGTTTGGCCAGTAACCTAAAGGGCGCTGATTCTAATCCCCAAGCCGGCAAGGTGGAAAAGTCTGCCGTTCTGCTCTTGAGCAAGGCAGTTAACCCCCAACAACAACAGCCCTCCGCACCCCTCTGATTGAGGGGTTGGGATAAATGCGAAAGACACATTTCGGTTGAATGCTTTCAGTTGTGCAACTGACGAGGTGTCCCCTTTCCCTACTTCATACCAACTAGACTAAATAAACCCAGGACACCAGGGAAAGTCAGTTACATCCACACCTCCGGGTCCTGCATTCCCTTTTCTGCTTTTCCTTTCTCCCTGATAGATAATTGATATACACTCTGTGGCCAGTTTATTAGGTACACCCATCTAGTATCAGGGCATGGTGTGACATTCAAACGTGGCTCAATTGGTATCAAGGGACCTAACGTGGGCCAGGGAAACATTCCCCACACCATTACACCACCGCCACCAGCCTGTACAGTTGACACCAGGCAGGATGGGGCCATGGACTAATGCTGCTTAGTGCTTAGGCCAAATCCTGACTCTGCCATCAGCGTGACGCAACAGGAACTGGGATTTGTAGGACCAGGTGATGTTTTTTCCCTCTCCTCAATTGTCCAGTGTTGGTGATCGCGTGCCCACTGGAGCCACTTCTTCTTGTTTTTAACTGATAGGAGTAGAACCCAGTGAGGTCGTCTCTGCAATAGCCCATCCGTGACAAGGACCAAAGAGTTGTGCATTCCTAGATGCCGTTCTGCACAACACTGTTGTACTGCGCCGTTATTTTCCTGTTTGTGGCCTGCCTGTTAGCTTGCACAATTCTTACCATTTTCCTTCAACCTCTTATCAACAAGCTGTTTTCATCCAAACGACTGGATGTTTTTGTTTGTAGACCATTCTCTGTAAACCCTAGACACTGTTGTGCGTGAACCCCAGGAGCCTGCCGTTTCTGAGATACTGTTACTATGCATTTTTAAGAAGGTGTTTTTGTAGTTAATGTGCAAATTATAAGTGTTGTTGGTGGTCTATCTTTAGAATGTAGACCAATCAATGTTTTTATAAACACAGAAGTAATTTGCTACATTTAACCTACTACTTTAACTGAGTTAAGGGGTCATTTGATTAATGCACACAATCACATTCATGCAAACTGGATTTAGAGCGATGACACGCATGCGTGCACACACATACACAAGCAGGTCAGGGCTAAATTAGATTGACATTGATAGAATCCGTAGCGAAAGCAATAAGGTTAATCAGTCTTCACCAAGTTGGTATTCACTGCAACGCAGTGGTGTCACGGAGGAATGAAGCGAGAGAGAGAATTATGAAGGGAGGGGGGGGGTACAGCGACAGAGGGGATGGAAATCAATCTCTCTTTCTTTCCCATTTCCTGAGAACAGTGGTAGGACAGTCAATACAACATGAAATCAAAAGGAACCCTGCGACACACCGGGACACTTTTATAGATTGACTCAATGGCTTACTCATAGTCTGGAAGATAGTGTCCCCCACAAAATATTTGCATTCCCTACCACTGCCACCCTCCACTGGGTCGCCGACCTCTCACGACCCAAGCATAGCCCTGGGAACCCACTCAACACAGTGAAAGATCAGACAGTAAGGTGTTAGGTTCTAATTCTCAGAGTAAAAAACTCAACAAAGATCTCCACCCGTCTCCCCTAACACATTCCAGACCCATCTGGCTCCTACAGATAACCACTAACTTCTGATGTAAAAACAAGTCTCTTTCACTCCTTATATACTATACTGCTGTGTATAACAATGTTCCAAGTTGAACCCAGAATCTAACAAAGGCATGCTGTCTTCAGGAGCTACCTACAGACTCATAAGTAAGAGGGAGAGAGCAGAGATACAGCAATGCATATTTCAATCAGGTGACCATCGCTGAGATCCAGTATGACAGTGATATAACGGGGAAAAAGAAGAGCATGTGTGTGAGTGGGCGATCGGGCGTGTGCGTACACACTACAGCAGATCCCACTGCCCATAGATGTGTGCCTGCCATGAAGTCCTGACCTCTGCAACTCCCTCCCTGGAAGATTTCACATAAATGACTAAACACAATGCAAAATGCTAAGCCCCAGGCCTCTATAGAGCCCTCTCTCTCTCATTCTCTAAAAGGCTTCTGCTGTGTTTTGCTCTGGAAAATAAGGTGAAACAATTTGGCTGAAATTGCACAGCATATTTGCCCCTTCAGTTTCCACTAGGCTATGCCATTGGGTGGGTGCATTTGAGGTGTGTTTGCCTGTGTATATCAGGGATGGGTGTTGGCTGTTGTGGGGTAGTAGTAGGCCACTACGGGGGCGAGAGGTCCTGAGAGCGACTGGCCATAGTGTCTGAACAGACAGCTCTGGACATCTCACGTTGTTGTAAAAGCAACATATTGTTGCTTCTGATGCTGCACCTGTTCTATATAGCAGCAGGGTGACCTAAATAAATATTGGTCCACTTCCTGGTTTTTCCAACCCTCTCTACCTCCTTCCCCTGCCTTCCCTTAGCCCATAAGGTGACTTGGAGGGGGTTTGGCTTGTGGGACTCAAGTCAATGAATAGTGCATTAGACCAAGGGGACTAGGCTAGATAGGATGATTTATTTAAAGCTGTCTCTATGGCGCTTCTCTTCCCTCAGGCCTATTCATCCACTCAGGAGAATGGAAGAAGCCAGTCTCTTAGTACTGGGATACATATCTGGCATGCTCCATCTCCTAGACCAGCTGTTCCCAAACTTGGGGTCGCAACCCCATGTGGTGTCGCCTGATATGAAAATGGGGTCGCGGGAGACTTTCAAAATATATTTGAGCAATGTCTTTTTTTTTATCTCAATCATTGTAATGTGGTTAACCTTAAAAATCTAAATGATGAATGTGTATCCCCATATGGAGTCATGATATGATGCACCGAGAGGAACTGCCGGCAAAAGAGCTAAGCACAGACCTTGGAGATAGACCGCTGCACCACTCGGGAGCCCTAAGGCACTGCATCTCAGTGCTAGAGGCGTCACTACAGACCTTGGAGATAGACCGCTGCACCACTCGGGAGCCCTAAGGCACTGCATCTCAGTGCTAGAGGCGTCACTACAGACCTTGGAGATAGACCGCTGCACCACTCGGGAGCCCTAAGGCACTGCATCTCAGTGCTAGAGGCGTCACTACAGACCTTGGAGATAGACCGCTGCACCACTCGGGAGCCCTAAGGCACTGCATCTCAGTGCTAGAGGCGTCACTACAGAACTTGGAGATAGACCGCTGCGCACCACTCGGGAGCCCTAAGGCACTGCATCTCAGTGCTAGAGGCGTCACTACAGAACTTGGAGATAAGGCAGATCTCAGTGCTGCGCCACTAGACCGCTGGAGCCCTAAGGCACTGCATCTCAGTGCTAGAGGCGTCACTACAGACCTTGGAGATAGACCGCTGCCCCACTCGGGAGCCTTAAGGCACTGCATCTCAGTGCTAGAGGCGTCACTACAGACCTTGGAGATAGACCGCTGCGCCACTCGGGAGCCCTAAGGCACTGCATCGCAGTGCTAGAGGCGTCACTACAGAACTTGGAGATAGACCGCTGCGCCACTCGGGAGCCCTAAGGCACTGCATCTCAGTGCTAGAGGCGTCACTACAGAACTTGGAGATAGATCTCAGTGCTGCGCCACTGATAGACCGCTGGGAGCCCTAAGGCACTGCATCTCAGTGCTAGAGGCGTCACTACAGAACTTGGAGATAGACCTGCTGCACCACTACAGAACTTGGAGATAGACCGCTCAGGCACTGCATCTCAGTGCTAGAGGCGTCACTACAGAACTTGGAGATAGACCGCTGCACCACTTGGGAGCCCTAAGGCACTGCATCTCAGTGCTAGAGGCGTCACTACAGACCCTGGTTCAATTCCAGGCTATATCACAACCGGCCGTGATTGGGAGTCCCATAAGGCGGCGCATAATTGGCCCATCGTCGTCCGGGTTTGGCCGGGGTAGGCCGTCATTGTAAATAAAAATTTGTTGACTTGCTGACTTGCCTAGATAAATAAAGGTTAAATAAATTTAAAAAATGTAAAGCAAAATATATATATACTGTGGCAGGTAACTTTGATTGTTACACTGCGTGCATGCCTGTTTGCAAAACAATATGGAGATATGTGATTAGACCTTGACAATGTTCTGTTTCACCCAGAACATTGTCAAGGTCTGGTGGTTATGGAGAGAGTGTTTTGGATAGACTTTTTGCATTGACAGAGGAACTGTTGTCATTCATAATGGATGTAATAAAAAAATGCCACCTTGACAGTGTAACATACATATTTGGGAAATACAAAATCAATCTACAGATGAGTGACCGAATCAGTGGATTCAAATCAAATCAAATCAAATCAAATGTATTTATATAGCCCTTCGTACATCAGCTGATATCTCAAAGTGCTGTACAGAAACCCAGCCTAAAACCCCAAACAGCAAACAATGCAGGTGTAAAAGCACGGTGGCTAGGAAAAACTCCCTAGAAAGGCCAAAACCTAGGAAGAAACCTAGAGAGGAACCGGGCTATGTGGGGTGGCCAGTCCTCTTCTGGCTGTGCCGGGTAGAGATTATAACAGAACATGACCAAGATGTTCAAATGTTCATAAATGACCAGCATGGTCAAATAATAATAAGGCAGAACAGTTGAAACTGGAGCAGCAGCACAGTCAGGTGGACTGGGGACAGCAAGGAGCCATCATGTCAGGTAGTCCTGGGGCACGGTCCTAGGGCTCAGGTCCTCCGAGAGAGAGAAAGAAAGAGAGAATTAGAGAGAGCATATGTGGGGTGGCCAGTCCTCTTCTGGCTGTGCCGGGTGGAGATTATAACAGAACGTGGCCAAGATGTTCAAATGTTCATAAATGACCAGCATGGTTGAATAATAGTAAGGCAGAACAGTTGAAACTGGAGCAGGAGCATGGCCAGGTGGACTGGGGACAGCAAGGAGTCCTCATGTCAGGTAGTCCTGGGGCATGGTCCTAGGGCTCAGGTCCTCCGAGTGAGAGAAAGAAAGAGAGAAGGAGAGAATTAGAGAACGCACACTTAGATTTACACAGGACACCGAATAGGACAGGAGAAGTACTCCAGATAAACAAACTGACCCTAGCCCCCCGACACATAAACTACTGCAGCATAAATACTGGAGGCTGAGACAGGAGGGGTCAGGAGACACTGTGGCCCCATCCGAGGACACCCCCGGACAGGACCAAACAGGAAGGATTCAGATGGAGAAAGTATTTTAAAAGTGAAACATACCCCCTTCCCTCAGCTGTGCATTGTAAGTGTCCCACACGAGTGACGACTGCTCACCTCCAATGCTTGGAAGAGCACTTTGGGACCTACTTCCCAATCCGTTTGACTGTGATCCTGGCTGAGTTGACATGCCGGAAAGTGAAACTGAACAGCTGATCTTGCTGACGTGACCGAATGCTGCAGCCAACGCATTCACGGGTCACTACAGATGAGTTTTGTTTCATGACTCATAGGGAACACCCTGCCATCTCCCTCTGAGATTTAATGCTGCGTTCAAAACAACTGGGAACTGGGCACTCATTCAAATCTCAGACTTCCGACTTTAGTGCGTTCAAGACAACTGGCAACTGGGGAAAAAAACAAGCTCTGACTGGGATCTTTTTTTTGATAGGTCATCGAACTCGGAATTCCATCTCGGGAACTCGGTCCTCTTTCTAGAGCTCCAACTTTCCGACCTGAAGATCACTGATGTCATGAATTGACCACATGTTTTTCCAAGTTCCCAGTCTTGGAAACACGATTAAACTCATGGTACCCTTTGCCAGCTCATATGTGTGAAGCTCGATTCAGTGCTTTTGTCTGCATTAAAACCAAATATTGATCCAGGTTGGATGTGACAGCAGAGATGAGGTGCGCACTGTCGACCACGTCCCCTGACATTGAGAAACTCCGACATGACATGCATTGAGCACACCCATCTCATTAATGGTGGTGAGATAAGATGCATTATTTGTGCGTTCAAGACTACTGGAAACTCAAAAATACTAGGTCAAATCATAACGTCAGTGATCTTCAGGTCGGAGCTCTAGAAAGAGACCCGAGTTGCCAAGTTGGAATTCCGAGTTGTATGACCTTTCAAAACGATGTTTTCCTAGTCAAAGCTCGAGTTCTCAGTTGTCTGTAGTCAGATGTCGGAGATTTCCGAGTTCCCAGTTGTTTTGAACGTGGCAAATGTCAGAATAATTTGCAATTGACTGTCATAGTCCAACATTAAAGTATGTGATGATGAGTTAAGAAAATCAGAAATACTGTTAGAATGTTTTTAAATTGACTGCCATAGCCCCACATAAAAAATGTACATTTACAAAGCATAGGATGAGGATGGATACTGGTATTTCAACTGAAGTCGTCACTTTAGTAGACAGCTCAACCTATTGCATACTGTATGCAACACTATTGCATAAGGTCAACAATAAAGCATCCCAAAATCAGCTCTTTTCTTCACTGCAAGGAAAATGAAGTCTTTGAAATGTGCTTCTTATAAGGGCAGGATTACCAGGAAATAAATCAACTTGCCTGACACGCGATTCCTCTGCTTCTGAAAGCCCAATCCATTTCTCTCCACTCTCCTCCATCTCTCTAAAAAAAATCCCTAAATATAGTCTCTGTGTGTGTGGCCTGTGATGTGTGGTGGCCCTGAGTCAGTGAGGACCTGGTAAGTAGCCTGGGTACTCTAAGTAAATACCCTGGGCTGGGCCCCTCTAAGCCGTATTACACCCCCCTGCTTCTCCATGTGGCCCACCAGGATAACGGCAGGAACAACACCAAAGCCCCCTCCCTAAAGAGATCCACTGCCTTCTGAATTTCGAGGAAGCTCAAGAATCTCAGCTCAGTCTCACTCGTGAACGTTTTAACTAAATCCGTGTGTGTGTGTTAAACAATGTGTGCATTTGTCTCCAGGTGACGATGGTGGCTACATCATCCTCTCACTGGTCCGCACCAGGGCTGTCAGACACCTGAGTTAGGCACTTTACACACACACACACTAAATGGAAATACAGAACACCAAAAACAGTCTCTTTACCCCCAGAGAGTTCTTTTTAAGTATCTCTTTTTAGAGAGCCTCTTTGTGTGAATAAATGTGTACTGAAAAGGTTGCTGAAAAGTTGCTGTCACGCACAGGGTGGATAAAGTCAACTTTTGAGGACTAGGTGGAAAATAATAACTACATATTTTTTGTTAAGTTCAGCTGCAGCATTGTGTAAAGATTATTGAAAAAAGCATATTCACCATCAGAGTTTTTGTAAAACAAGATTTAGAGAGGCCTCTTGGAAACCACTCGCCTGGGTTAAGTTTGAGGTCTTTCCCTCTCTCAATCTCTTACCATTTTTAAATGGTTTCTCCCCTGCTCTTTCACACTCATTTTCTTTCCTACTTTTACGATTCTCTTTTTCTCTATTACTTGTTCTGTTTCTCTCTCTTCTTCTCAATCTCCCTTTCCCTCCCTCACTCCCCTTTCTGAATTGATGCCTAGTGAAAATACCTTGAATTTCCAGGCTGAATTGCGAAACTCACGAGCCCCTATTCCTTAATTTTCTGCGAAATAAACACCAGACAAGCCTAACCCCTCTTCCTTAATATGTTGTATATTAAACACCAAGTAACCCTAACCCCTCTTCCATTAATACTCTGCAAAATAAACACCAGACAAGCCTAACCCCTCTTCCTTAATATGCTGTATATTAAACACCAAGTAACCCTAACCCCTCTTCCATAATACTCTGCAAAATAAACACCAGACAAGCCTAACCCCTCTTCCTTAATATGCTGTATATTAAATTCAATTCATTGGACATGATTTGGAAAGACACACACCTGTCTATATAAGGTCCCACAGTTGACAGTGCATGTCAGAGCAAAAACCAAGCCATGAGGTCGAAGGAATTGTCCGTAGCACTCCGAGATAGGATTGTGTCGAGGCACAGATTTGGGGAAGGGTACCAAAAAATGTCTGCAGCATTGAAGGTCCCCAAGAACACAGTGGCCTCCATCATTAAATGGAAGAAGTATGGAACCACCAAGACTCTTCCTGAGCAAGATGGTCACTGACAGAGCTCTAGAGTTCCTCTGTGGAGATTGGAGAACCTTCCAGAAGTACAACCATATCTGCATCACTCCACCAGATGAAAGCCACTCCTAAGTAAAAGGCACATGACAGCCCGCTTGGTGGTGGCATCATCATCTAGTCAGGATTGAAGCAAGATGAATGGAGCAAAGTACAGAGAGATCCTTGATGAAAACCTGCTCCAGGTAGCGCTCAGGACCTCTTGGGTGAAGACTGGGGCGAAGGTTCACCTTCCAACAGGACAATAACGCTAAGCACACAGCCAATAAAATGCAGGAGGGACTTTGGGACAAGTCTCTGAATGTCCTTGAGTGGCCCAGCCAGAGCCCGGACTTGAACCCGATCGAACATCTCCAGAAAGACCTGAAAAGGCACCCCATCCAACCTGACAGCACTTGAGAGGATCTTCAGAGAAGAATGGGAGAAAGTCCCGAAATACAGGTGTGCCTAGCTTGTAGCGTCATACCCAAGAAGCTAGGCTGTAATCGCTGCCAAATGGTGCTTCAACAAAGTAATGTACTGAGTACTTATGTAAATGTTTATTTTATTTTATTTATAAATAAGCAAACATTGTTGCTTCAGTAGATTGATCAGGGGGTGCAACTTTAGTTTTCCCTCAAAGAAAATACACTGAACAAAAATATAAATGTAACTTCAAAGGCATTAATGAGTTACAGTTCATATAAGGAAATCAGTCAATTGAAACAAAATCATTAGGCCCTAATCTATGGATTTCACTTGACTGGCAATACAGATATGCATCTGTTAGTCACGGAGACTGTGCCTTCAAAAAAAGGTAGGTGCGTGGATCAGAAAACCAGTCTGTATCTGTTATGACCAGCATTTGCCACATGAAGCACGATGCATCTCTTCCTCACAGAGTTGATCAGGCTGTTGATTGTGGCCTGTGGAATGTTGTCACACTCCCCTTCAATGGCTGTGTGAATTTGCTTGATATTGGCGGGAACTGAAGCACGCTGTCGTACACGTCGATCGAAAGCATCCCAAACGTCCTCAATGGGTGACATTTCTGGCGAGTGTGCAGGCCATGGAAGAATTATGTACAGATCCTTGCAACGTGGGGTCGTGCATTATCATGCCGAAACATGCTGTAATGACGGCAGATTAATTGCACGGTATCTCTGTGCTTTCAAATTGCGTTCAATCATTTGCAACTGTGTTCCTTGTCCGTAGCTTATGCCTGTCCATAACCCAACCGCCACCATAGGGCACTCTGTTCAAAACATGGACATCAGCAAACCGCTTGCCCACACACGCTAATGATTTCTGACAGTTTGTGCAGAAATGATTTGCTTGTGCAAACCCACAGTTTCGTCAGCTGTCCGGGTGGCTGGTCTGAGACAATCCCGCAGGTGAAGAAGCAGGGTGTGGAGGTCATGGGCTGGTGTGGTTACACGTGATCTGAAGTTGTGAGGCCGGTTGGACGTACTGCCAAATTCTGTAAAACGATGTTGGAGGCTGCTTATTGTAGAGAAATTAACATTAAATTATCTGGCAACAGCTCTGGTAGACATTCCTGCAGTCAGCATGGCAATTGCACACTCCCTCAACTTGAGACATCTGTGGCATTATGCTTTGTTACAAAACTGCACATTTTAGTGACCTTTTATTGTCCCCTGTACAAGGTGCACCTGTGTAATGGCCCTTCTTCCTTAATATGCTGCATATTAAACACCAGGCAAAACACTGCTACAGCATTTTAGCTCTCTGTACCAGGACACGTGCACACACACTGACCCGCCGTGTGATCTATTATGATGGCTGCTCTGGTGTAACATGTTTTTGCAGATAGGCCTATACCCCATTAGAACCGCAACACGGCTGACTGAAATTAAAGTCTACAAATGGAGCTTTGGCTGGAGGAATAAGTCATCCTCTGTTTTGAAGCCTCTTCTAGTTTAGCGGTTTAACCAGGGCCCAAAAAACACGTCAACTCCCTTTACTCTGTGTTTCATAAAGGAGAGGATTGATGGGCTGGCAGTGAAGTGGTGCGGAGGGGCCAGGGAGAGTCGCACGTTTATCTTGTTGTCAGCACCCTGGCCTGCCCTCGTCTCGCCTATCGCCCATTTAATCTCACACAGGAGATTACACCCTTCTGTCTAATTCACATTACATTTTCTCTCTCTCTTTATACGTGAAGAGGGTTTTAAAACAAGAGTCTGTGATTCACTGAATGGGAAAGGAGATACTGTATTGTAACTGCACTGAAAGACATGAGTTTTTTATCAATGGTTTCACATTGTAAGTTTTATTTTTGAATGGCTGTGTTACTTTATAATATGATAGACATTAAACCGCTGTTGAACTGTTGGCCAAGTCAATAACAACACTTTCTAATTGTGTGTTTTGAGCATAGAAATGCATCAAGCTAGAGGGGATCTCCATGCGAGTAAATGTGACTATTCTAACTTCATAAACATCTTGGTTGCCTTTCTGGATGGGTGGGAAAGCAGTGGTTTGTGGGAAATTACCCTGCTGTCCATCTCAGGCTGAGCTCTCTCGCTCCCGTACAGCGGTTTTACCTCGTTTACATTCCACTCCGCTAATAGCAACCCGCTACCGTGCATCTGACCATATGACGGGCTGATCCCTCCCTGACGGGCTGACCCCTCCCTAACGGGCTGACCCCTCCCTGACGGGCTGACCCCTCCCTGACGGGCTGACCCCTCCCTGACGGGCTGACCCCTCCCTGACGGGCTGACCTCTCAATCTGACAACCTAGCAGAAGGCCTCCCACTGAGAGACACACAGGGAGGGACACATACAGAGACATACACACTGTGACAGGAGCACACACACGGGGTCACACTCAGATGCAGACACACTCTGACAGGCGCACAACCACACACGTGCTGGTATACAGTAACGTTAACACACACACCAAAGTGAAGACATTCAGGGAGACACAGACACAC
This sequence comes from Oncorhynchus gorbuscha, assembly GCF_021184085.1. NCBI lineage: Eukaryota > Metazoa > Chordata > Actinopteri > Salmoniformes > Salmonidae > Oncorhynchus > Oncorhynchus gorbuscha. Next base: position 76,099,698 of record NC_060182.1, on the reverse strand, counting down.
CCTGACAGGAACACACACACACGCACACTGCACCTCTACATGGCTCTGCATGTTAGGAAACAACGCAGGTGGATGTCCCCTACCCCTACACACAGAGCTGTTTCCCCAGGGAAAGACTGCTTCTGATTGGCTTCTCTTTTGTCAAGCTCTTTGCTGATTGGAAGACTCTTGTGGTTTGTTTCTGTGGCAGTGATGTGTTTTTCGGTGGCTTTTCCATTGTCCAAAATCTTGTGACTTGTTAATTGAATACGTACTAAATACACACACACTAGTATGCTCACACACGCCTACACACAGTTTATTTGTCTATTTCACATTCCACATCTTGTCTGTGTATGAATGTAGCAAAATATTTCAAATCAAATTTTGTACATGGTAAGCAGATGTTAATGCTAGTGTAGTGAAATGCTTGTGCTTCTAGTTCCGACCATGCAGTAATATCTAACAAGTAATCTAACAATTTCACAACAACTACCTTATACACACAAATGTAAAGGGATGAATAAGAATGTGTACATACATGGATGAGTGATGGCCGTGCGGCATAGGCAAGATGCAGTAGATGGTATAGAGTACAGTACATACATATGAGATGAGTAATGTAGGGTATGTAAATATTATTAAAGTGGCGTTATTTAAAGTGACTAGTGATACATTTATTAAATCCATTTATTTAAGTTGGCAGAGATTTGAGTCTGTATTTTGGCAGCAGCCTCTCTATGTTAGTGATGGCTGTTTAACAGTCTGATGGCCTTGAGATAGAAGCTGTTTTTCGGTCCCAGCTTTGATGCACCTGTACTGACCTCGCCTTCTGGATGGTAGAGGGGTGAACAGGCAGTGGCGGCGGTTGTCCTTGATGATCTTTTTGTCCTTCCTGTGACATCGGGTGGTGTAGGTGTCCTGGAGGGCAGGTAGTTGGCGATTGCTCTTGAGATTTTCTGGGCTAACAATGTAGGAAATAAAACATAAGAAACAAATAACTGCATAGTTTTTTAAGGAGCTGAAGCGAGGCGACTTATCTCTGTCAGCTCCATGTTTTGTTGTGAGTAAAATGAGCCCTATACACTTATTTTGACTCTACTCCAGATGAACCAATTCCTTCTTCCACTTGCCTCATCCATTTTTTGTGGTAATGATGCAATCATTAGGTTGTCATTTTGGGTAGAGCAGACATTTCCATATATTTTTGTGAGCTGCATGTGTGACATGACTCCCCCAGTCCCATTTATGATGTCATTAACAAAGATTATACCGAGAAATATCATCAAAAATGTTCTTATTTTTTTACATTTATATTTCAGTTTAACCGTAATACTTGTTCTGCCTTTTCTGATTGATTATACATTTCAACCAGCTTTCTATGGCTAGCTTTAAAAATAGGGATATTTTGGAGATGATTAGATTTTCAAATAACCAAAAGTGAGAGATTGTAATCTGAATAAATGGAAAAAGGCCATTCTTGAACATAGGGTGAGCCATTCTTACTAATCTGCTGGAGAACCCGTTTGGATTTAAGTATAACTTTTGTATGACTGAAGCCTTTAGTGAGAGGTTCAATGACAACCCCCTCGGAGTTCATATTCATTATATAAATATGCCTGTTTAATTTTGTCTGGCTTGCAATTCCTAATAATAATAATAAAACAATGCCAGTATCTAGGTAATGACTGGATGTATTGATGACATCTCTTTTTAATCCATTTTCAATTCTGTCTGTTACAAAAAAATTGGAATAAGTCAAGGGATGTGAGAGGTGAGCCGTCCTCAGGAAAGGAGCTTATCAAGGCATCAAGCTCATTGATGAACTCTCCGAGGGAACCTGGAGGGCGATAAATGATAAGGATGTTAAGCTTGAAAGGGCTGGTAACTGTGACAGCATGGTATTCAAAGGAGGCGATAGACAGATGGGTAAGGGGAGAAAGAGAGAATGACCACTTGGGAGAGATGAGGATCCCGGTGCCACCACCCCGCTGACCAGAAGCTCTCAGGGTGTGCGAGAACACGTGGGCGGACGAAGAGAGAGCAGTAGGAGTAGCAGTGTTGTCTGTGGTGATCCATGTTTCCGTCAGTGCCAAGAAGTCGAGGGACTGGAGGGAGGCATAGGCTGAGATGAACTCTGCCTTGTTGGCCGCAGATCGGCAGTTCCAGAGGCTACCGGAGACCTGGAACTCCACGTGTGTTATGCAGGTGAGTGAGGACCCAAAAGCGACAGAAGAGAACAGAAGAGTTTATTAAAGTCCAAACAGAGAAAACATAATCCTCAATCCTTTACAGGAAATGTCCAAACAGGGAAAACATAAATCCTCTTTAGTTGTTGAGGAGAATTGCAGGATAAGCGGCAACAGACTGCAGGTCCCTTCGGGTAGGCGCGGGCCGTAGCGGACAGAGACACCTGCTCACACGCAGCATCTGATGAAAAGGCAAAACACGACAGGACGGAACAAGGACACAGCAAACAAGAATCCGACAAGGACAGAGGCAGAAACCGAGAGAGAAATAGAGACGTAATCAGAGGGCAAAATAGGAGACAGGTGTGAGAGAGTAAATTAGGTCGTTAGGAGAATGAGGAACAGCTGGGAGCAGGAACGGAACGATAGAGAGAGAGAGGGATAGAGAGAGAGAAAGAAACCTAATAAGACCAGCAGGGGGAAACGAAGAGAAGAGAAAGCACAGGGACAAGACATGACAATACATGACAATACATGACAACGTGGGTCGTGCGCGCTGGGACCACCAGATTAGGGTGGCCGCGGCCACACGGTGTGGAGCGTTTGTATGGTCTGTGCAGAGAGGAGAGAACAGGGATAGACAGACACATAGTTGACAGGCTACAGATGAGGCTACGCTAATGCAAAGGAGATTGGAATGACAAGTGGACTACACGTCTTGAATGTTCAGAAAGTTAAGCTTACGTAGCAAGAATCTTATTGACTAAAATGATTAAAATGATACAGTACTGCTGAAGTAGGCTAGCTGGCAGTGGGTGCGTTGTTGACACTACACTAATCAAGTCGTTCCGTTGAGTGTAATAGTTTCGACAGTGCTGCTATTCGGGGGCTAGCTGGCTAGCTAGCAGTGTTGATTACGTTACGTTGCGTTAAAAGAACGACAATAGCTGGCTAGCTAACCTAGAAAATCGCTCTAGACTACACAATTATATTTGATACAAAGACGGCTATGTAGCTAGCTATGTAGCTAGCTACGATCAAACAAATCAAACCATTGTACTGTACTGAAATGAAATGAAAATGTGATACTACCTGTGAATGCGACCGGGTTGTTGAGTTCTATTCAGAAGACGTTGGCTAGCTGTTGGCTAGCTGTTGGCTAGCTGTTGGCTAGCTGTTGGCTAGCTAGCAGAGTCTCCTACGTTAAGGACGACAAATAGCTGGCTAGCTAACCTCGGTAAATTAAGATAATCACTCTAAGACTACACACTCTAAACCTAAACAACACAATTATATTGGATACGAAGACAGCAAAGACAGCTATGTAGCTAGCTAACACTACAAAGACTTAAAGTTTGAGACCGAGTTTGCGTCTCTGACATGGGTAGGCAGACCGTTCCATAAAAATGGAGCTCTATAGGAGAAAGCCCTGCCTCCAGCTGTTTGCTTAGAAATTCTAGGGACAATTAGGAGGCCTGCATCTTGTGACCGTAGCGTACGTGTAGGTATGTACGGCAGGACCAAATCAGAGAGATAGGTAGGAGCAAGCCCATGTAATGCTTTGTAGGTTAGCAGTAAAACCTTGAAATCAGCCCTTGCTTTGACAGGAAGCCAGTGTAGAGAGGCTAGCACTGGAGTAATATGATCAAATTTTTTTGGTTCTAGTCAGGATTCTAGCAGCCATATTTAGCACTAACTGAAGTTTATTTAGTGCTTTATCCGGGTAGCCGGAAAGTAGAGCATTGCAGTAGTCTAACCTAGAAGTGACAAAAGCATGGATTAATTTTTCTGCATCATTTTTGACAGAAAGTTTCTGATTTTTGAAATATTACGTAGATGGAAAAAAGCTGTCCTCGAAATGGTCTTGATATGTTCTTCAAAAGAGAGATCAGGGTCCAGAGTAACGCCGAGGTCCTTCACAGTTTTATTTGAGACGACTGTACAACCATTAAGATTAATTGTCAGATTCAACAGAAGATCTCTTTGTTTCTTGGGACCTAGAACAAGCATCTCTGTTTTGCCCGAGTTTAATAGTAGAAAGTTTGCAGCCATCCACTTCCTTATGTCTGAAACACATGCTTCTAGCGAGGGCAATTTTGGGGCTTCACCATGTTTCATTGAAATGTACAGCTGTGTGTCATCCGCATAGCAGTGAAAGTTAACATTATGTTTTCGAATAACATCCCCAAGAGGTAGAATGTATAATGAAAACAATAGTGGTCCTAAAACAGAACCTTGAGGAACACCGAAATTTACAGTTGATTTGTCAGAGGACAAACCATTCACAGAGACAAACTGATATCTTTCCGACAGATACGATCTAAACCAGGCCAGAACATGTCCGTGTAGACCAATTTGGGTTTCCAATCTCTCCAAAAGAATGTGGTGATCGATGGTATCAAAAGCAGCACTAAGGTCTAGGAGCACGAGGACAGATGCAGAGCCTCGGTCCGATGCCATTAAAATGTCATTTACCACCTTCACAAGTGCTGTCTCAGTGCTATGATGGGGTCTAAAACCAGACTGAAGCATTTCGTATACATTGTTTGTCTTCAGGAAGGCAGTAAGTTGCTGTGCAACAGCCTTTTCTAAAATTTTTGAGATGAATGGAAGATTCGATATAGGCCAATAGTTTTTTATATGTTCTGGGTCAAGGTTTGGATTTTTCAAGAGAGGCTTTATTACTGCCACTTTTAGTGAGTTTGGTACACATCCAGTGGATAGAGAGCCGTTTATTATGTTCAACATAGGAGGGCCAAGCACAGGAAGCAGCTCTTTCAGTAGTTTAGTTGGAATAGGGTCCAGTATGCAGCTTGAAGGTTTAGAGGCCATGATTATTTTCATCATTGTGTCAAGAGATATAGTACTAAAACACTTGAGCGTCTCTCTTGATCCTAGGTCCTGGCAGAGTTGTGCAGACTCAGGACAACTGAGGTTTGGAGGAATACGCAGGTTTAAAGAGGAGTCCGTAATTTGCTTTCTAATAATCATAATCTTTTCCTCAAAGAAGTTCATGAATTATCACTGCTAAAGTGAAAGTCATCCTCTCTTGGGGAATGCTGCTTTTTAGTTAGCTTTGCGACAGTATCAAAAAGGAATTTCGGATTGTTCTTATTTTCCTCAATTAAGTTAGAAAAATAGGATGATCGAGCAGCAGTAAGGGCTCTTCGGTACTGCACGGTACCGTCTTTCCAAGCTAGTCGGAAGACTTCCAGTTTGGTGTGGCGCCATTTCCGTTCCAATTTTCTGTTAGCTTGATTCAGAGCTCGGGTATTTTCTGTGTACCAGGGAGCTAGTTTCTTATGATAAATGTTTTTAGTTTTTAGGGGTGCAACTGCATCTAGGGTATTGCGCAAGGTTAAATCGAGATCCTCAGTCGCCAATGACTAGAGTTTTCAATTTGTCAGAGCTAATGGTGGGAAGCTTCGGCGTCTCAGACCCCGTAACGGGGGGAGTAGAGACCAGAGAAGACTCGGCCTCTGACTCCGACCCGCTGCTTAATGGGGAAAACCGGTTGAAAGTTTCTGTCGGCTGAATGAGCGACACCGGTTGAGCTTTCCTACAGCAGTTCCTTCCAGAAACCGTGAGAAAGTTGTCCGGCTGCGGGGACTGTGCCAGGGGATTTATACTACTATCTGTACTTACTGGTGGCACAGACGCTGTTTCATCCTTTCCTACACTGAAATTACCCTTGCCTAACAATTGCGTCTGAAGCTGGGCTTGTAGCACAACTATCCTCGCGGTAAGGCGAGTACAGCGACTACAATTAGAAGGCATCATGTTAATGTTACTACTTAGCTTCGGCTGTTGGAGGTCCTGACGAATCGTGTCCAGATAAAGCGTCCGGAGTGAAAAATTTGAGGAAAAAAATTAATAAATATATGAACGGTAATTAAAAAGTGAAAACCGTAAAGTTGTCAGGTAGCAAAATAGGTTGGCAACAAAACGCACAGCATCTCGAAAACAAGCCTGCAAGTTGTGACCGGAAATGACGTCAGCATAGCTAGGTCTACAGTAATTGATTATATGAATTGAGAAACGTTTAATTACAGCTGATTAATGGACGTGCTACAATTTCTATTGTGCGTGGGATTTACAAAGAGGCCTACCAAAAGGATCATCTTCATGTTTTGACAAGAAGCTTGTTATAGTAGTAACATTCTCAGACAATATCCGCTGGGCACAACATCTCATTTCAACATGGATAATTGTGTGATATTTGTTTGAGACTTTGATCAATGACAACCTATATTCACCCACTCAAAAAGACAGCCAAAAGTTAATTGAATTTCCAATGTGTTATCACTATGCTTTCAACCATCTAAAAGCACAACCAAATTCAAATGGAAAAACAATGTCTTATTTTTGGTTTAGTTGTCACACAAATATCACTATGCGTTCAACCATTCAAAAGCAGTACAGTTCAAATGGGAATATTTTTATTTTTGTTCCAACTTTCTCTCGCAAAGTAATGTCATACTTTCCAGGTCCATACCCAAACAGTTTGAACTACTAATTTTGAAAATTACTCTCTCCAGAAACAAGTCTCTCACTGTTGCCGCCTGCTACCGACCCCCCTCAGCTCCCAGCTGTGCCCTGGACACCATTTGTGAATTGATTGCCCCCCATCTAGCTTCAGAGTTCGTTCTGTTAGGTGACCTAAACTGGGATATGCTTAACACCCTGGCAGTCCTACAATCTAATCTAGATGCCCTCAATCTCACTCAAATCATCAAGGAACCCACCAGGTACAACCCTAACTCTGTAAACAAGGGCACCCTCATAGACGTCATCCTGACCAACTGGCCCTCCAAATATACCTCTGCTGTCTTCAACCAGGATCTCAGCGATCACTGCCTCATCGCCTGTATCCGCCACGGAGCCGCAGTCAAACGACCACCCCTCATCACTGTCAAACGCTCCCTAAAACACTTCTGTGAGCAGGCCTTTCTAATCGACATGGCCCGGGTATCCTGGAAGGACATTGACCTCATCCCGTCAGTTGAGGATGCATGGTCATTCTTTAAAAGTAACTTCCTCACCATTTTAGATAAGCATGCTCCGTTCAAAAAATGCAGAACCAAGAACAGATACAGCCCTTGGTTCACTCCAGACCTGACTGCCCTCGACCAGCACAAAAACATCCTGTGGCGGACTGCAATAGCATCAAATAGCCCCGTGATATGCAACTGTTCAGGGAAGTCAGGAACCAATACACGCAGTCAGTCAGGAAAGCTAAGGCCAGCTTCTTCAGGCAGAAGTTTGCATCCTGTAGCTCCAACTCCAAAAAGTTCTGGGATACTGTGAAGTCCATGGAGAACAAGAGCACCTCCTCCCAGCTGCCCACTGCTCTGAGGCTAGGAAACACGGTCTCCACCGATAAATCCATGATTATCGAAAACTTCAATAAACACTTCTCAACGGCTGGCCATGCCTTCCGCCTGGCTACTCCAACCTCGGCCAACAGCTCCGCCCCCCCGTAGCTCCTCACCCAAGCCTCTCCAGGTTCTCCTTTACCCAAATCCAGATAGCAGATGTTCTGAAAGAGCTGCAAAACCTGGACCCGTACAAATCAGCTGGGCTTGACAATCTGGACCCGCTATTTCTGAAACTATCTGCCGCCATTGTCGCAACCCCTATTACCAGCCTGTTCAACCTCTCTTTCATATCGTCTGAGATCCCCAAGGATTGGAAAGCTGCCGCAGTCATCCCCTCTTCAAAGGGGGAGACACCCTGGACCCAAACTGTTACAGACCTATATCCATCCTGCCCTGCCTATCTAAGGTCTTCGAAAGCCAAGTCAACAAACAGGTCACTGACCATCTCGAATCCCACCGTACCTTCTCCGCTGTGCAATCTGGTTTCCGAGCCGGTCACGGGTGCACCTCAGCCACACTCAAGGTACTAAACGATATCATAACCGCCATCGATAAAAGACAGTACTGTGCAGCCGTCTTCATCGACCTCGCCAAGGCTTTCGACTCTGTCAATCACCATATTCTTATCGGCAGACTCTACAGCCTCGGTTTTTCGGATGACTGCCTTGCCTGGTTCACCAATTACTTTGCAGACAGAGTTCAGTGTGTCAAATCGGAGGGCATGCTGTCCGGTCCTCTGGCAGTCTCTATGGGGGTGCCACAGGGTTCAATTCTCGGGCCGACTCTTTTCTCTGTGTATATCAATAATGTTGCTCTTGCTGCGGGCGATTCCCTGATCCACCTCTACGCAGACGACACCATTCTATATACTTTCGGCCCGTCATTGGACACTGTGCTATCTAACCTCCAAACGAGCTTCAATGCCATACAGCACTCCTTCCGTGGCCTCCAACTGCTCTTAAATGTGAGTAAAACCAAATGCATGCTTTTCAACCGATCGCTGCCTGCACCCGCATGCCCGACTAGCATCACCACCCTGGATGGTTCCGACCTTGAATATGTGGACATCTATAAGTACCTAGGTGTCTGGCTAGACTGCAAACTCTCCTTCCAGACCCACATCAAACATCTCCAATCGAAAATCAAATCAAGAGTCGGCTTTCTATTCCGCAACAAAGCCTCCTTCACTCACGCTGCCAAGCTTACCCTAGTTAAACTGACTATCCTACCGATCCTCGACTTCGGCGATGTCATCTACAAAATGGCTTCCAACACTCTACTCAGCAAACTGGATGCAGTCTATCACAGTGCCATCCGTTTTGTCACTAAAGCACCTTATACCACCCACCACTGCGACTTGTATGCTCTAGTCGGCTGGCCCTCACTACATATTCGTCGCCAGACCCACTGGCTCCAGGTCATCTACAAGTCCATGCTAGGTAAAGCTCCGCCTTACCTCAGTTCACTGGTCACGATGGCAACACCCATCCGTAGCACGCGCTCCAGCAGGTGTATCTCACTGATCATCCCTAAAGCCAACACATCATTTGGCCGCCTTTCGTTCCAGTACTCTGCTGCCTGTGACTGGAACGAATTGCAAAAATCGCTGAAGTTGGAGACTTTTATCTCCCTCACCAACTTCAAACATCAGCTATCCGAGCAGCTAACCGATCGCTGCAGCTGTACATAGTCTATAGGAAAATAGCCCACCCATTTTCACCTACCTCATTCCCATACTTTTTTTATACTGTTTTTATTTATTTATTTTTCTGCTCTTTTGCACACCAATATCTCTACCTGTACATGACCTGATCATTTATCACTCCAGTGTTAATCTGCAAAACTGTATTATTCGCCTACCTCCTCATGCCTTTTGCACACATTGTATATAGACTGCCCATTTTTTTTTTCTACTGTGTTACTGACTTGTTAATTGTTTATTCCATGTGTAACTCTGTGTTGTCTGTTCACACTGCTATACTTTTATCTTGGCCAGGTCGCAGTTGCAAATGAGAACTTGTTCTCAACTAGCCTACCTGGTTAAATAAAGGTGAAATAAAATAAAAAAAATAAAAAAATTAAACCAGGTAGGCCAGTTGAGAACACCTTTATTAAACCAGGTAGGCCAGTTGAGATCAAGTCCTCATTTACAACTGCGACCTGGTCAAGATTAAGCAAAGCAGTGCGACAAAAACAACAACACAGAGTTACACATGGAATTAAACAAGCATACTGTCAATAACAAAATGTAAAAAATCTATATAGGGTGCAAGCAAATGTAGTACGATTAGGGAGGTAAGGCAATAAATAGGCCATAGTGGTGGAATAAATACAATTTAGCATTAACACAAGTGATAGATGTGCAGATGATGATGTGCAAGTAGAAATAATGAGGTGTAAAAGAGCAAAAATAAATAACAATACAGGGATGAGGTAGTTGGGTGGGCTATTTACAGATGGGCTGTGTGCAGGTGCAGTGATCGGTAAGCTGCTCTGACAGCTGATGCTTAAAGTTAGTGAGGGAGATATGTCTCCAGCTTCAGTGATACAACAGATTCATGTGTTATCACTATGCTTCATCTAATAGCGCAATTAAATGACCTGGATTGCAGTTGAGATTACATTAAAAGTACATGATGCAAATGAGAAATGCTGTTTGAGATTTTGCACAGAGAATTACAGCAATTGTGAAGATCTCCACAGACCTGATACGACCTATGCGTGTTATTATGAACATGCAGTCTTTGGGATGACATAAGAATACATTTATAGTTACAGTAATTTCAAAATGTGTCTATGGATGTGTTACTCATTTTAAGTTTGCAGTTTGTAAGATAGCCTTAACTTTAGGCTATTTATTGTATTTCAAAAGTAATATTTAATTGTGTTTGGTCGACAGTGCAACCAAATATCCACATATGAAGGAGATGAAACTACTGCTTGGATAGTTCCAGCTGTCCCACTGACTTAGTCTGGCTTTAATTCCAGTTTGTTTACTAATTCATAATTGATACAGTATATATTATGTAAATGTGATGTAACTTACAATGTATGTAATGGATCCAGTTTTAAAATAATGAGAGCCTAATTACTTTAAAAAATTGCAAAAAAAAGTTACAAAACAAAAAATGATGCAAACAACGAAATGTATCTTATGAAAGAGAAAATAAACATAGAAAGATGTTTTTATAGCTTATCTTGTTTTAAACAACAACAGCAAAAAAAGATGTAAAACCCTGGATGGGAGACCAAAGGGTAGCTGTAGATAGATCAGTTCTCCAGTAGATAGATCAGTAGTCCTACTGGAGAACTGTCATGATGACATATCCTGTGGTTGAAATTTTACCCTCAAAACAACAGTTTATGTTGATGACTTCAAATCCAATGTGTTTTCCATGTAAATGACTTTAAAACAACGTGGATACAGCCTGTTTCTGCCCGGTAGGTAGCGATTCAGACGGCGATGGGATGAAACAGTGGAGCAGCAAATGGGGAGACAACTTGTGCCACACAGCTGGCAATAGCAGCTGCTTGTCACTATTAGTTGTAGAAATTCCAAACCTGACCATTCTGGATTCTCTTTAAGCAGAGGAGACAGGTCATTGAGGCATTTTGAAGCAACGGAAAGAAATTGTTGTGAAATATATGATTCAGTTGAATCTGTTTTCTTTGTATAGGCCTACATAGCCTGTGTAGTTTAAGACAAAAAGGTTGGCTACTTTGAAGAATCTGAAATATAAAATCTATTTTGATTTATTTAACACTTGTTTTTGGTTACTGCCTTATTCCATATGTGTTATTTCATAGTTTTGATGACCTCACTATTATTATACAATGTAGAAAATAGTCAAAATAAAGAAAAACCCTTGAATGAGTAGGTGTGTCCAAACTTTTTTTTAGGAACTCAGTCAATCTCAGTCAGTCTCGACTTACTATTGAGAGCAAGAATAGCAGAATACACCAGCTGCAATTTGGTTGCATATCAGCTATTTTTTGCTTATTATGTCAGTCACTGACAGTCACTCAGTTAGTCATGTCAGCTAACAATTTTTAGATTGGTAGTTAGTCTAGCCAGCTATCTAAACTTGTAGCAAACATGGCCGAATACTGACCGGGCACACAGGGGCCCTGACCCCATTGATTTTCATAGTCATTCTCACCCAGATATCATATTAGCATGGCATAACTCATTACAACATGTGTAGAATTGCAGGAAAATAGCTGTAAACTGGAGAAAAAAAGATCTCCCTACCCCATGGCAAAATGAGTAGAATTGCGTAAAATTTGTTATAAAATTGCAGTATGTGTAGAATTGCAAAGAAATTGCTTTAAAATGGTCCAATACAGACATTTTTATCTCAATATCAAATAATTTCTGGTAACTATTTATTCCCTTATTGTGATTGTTTTCAATGTTTTCAAGAATAGAAAATAGCTTATAAGCAAAGATCATTTACTCAATATAGAATTGATCTAGGACTGCCTGGGAGTGGTCTGAGTCGGGAGGGGAAAACTGAAAAATAGCTGTTATTGGCAGAGGTTTGGTCTATCAACTAATTTACCACATGGTGATGTCACCATGGAAGGCCAAAACTCCATCCCACTATCCCATCTTTTTAAACAGCCCTTACACTAAAAGGGCGTTATCATCATGTTTACAATTTCACAGTATTATTCAAACCTCTTAGTGTGGAAATATATATAAAACAGAGTAAAATCACATTTTTTTCCCTACTCCTCATGGCAAAATGTGTAGAATTGCAGTAAATGAACTTTAAAACTAAAATGTTCTATGACATTGAATGAACCGTAATGAAATATTTTCCTGTGAGGTGGAGGGTCCCCCAACCAAATCTCGCTTTGGGCCTCCAAAAGGCAAGGGAACTCATACATACAGGTGATTCATGTAGCATAAATCAATATCCATGGCCATAACCGTAATGCATTATTTACTGTTATTGAGTAAAAGAATCTAAAATAGGCATTTGGATTATTATTGATAGCTATGATATAATGGCTATATGCCAACATGGACTATAACATTTGCATTATGTTGTACTTATTCAGTCAGCAATTTCAAGGCATATTTGAGGGAGATGTATTGATAATTCAGTTACCTTGGCAGCAAATACGTTTGTGGTGCCTTTGAATTAGAATTAAAAGAAGAATAGAATTTTAAAAAATTCATCACTACCAGTTCCTGTGTGTGCGTGTGTTGAAATAGGATTTATTTGATTTTTCAATGATAAAAGGACAAGACATTATAGATGATACTGCCGGTGCTCTTGAAACAGAGAAAGAGCAAGTTGGTCTAAAATAACACAGGCTAAGAGCATTGGACGGGTCAACCACAAGCAAGAAAGACAAAAGGGCACAATGAGCCATGAATCATATGCTGCTGTCACCCGACCCCAAGCCATAACCGCATCCTTGTGACTCTTTGTTTTTACATTATGTAATGACTGCTAGCCTAGGCCTGCTTTCGTCATCATTCTGCCCCCATTTTCAAACATGGTTGTCTTCTAAAATATTTTCTGAGCAGAGAAGGGTATAACAACACACAAAATGTTGGGAGGATCGTACAAGCGGAGCACCCAAGGGTGTGCAAGACTCATGGCGGAGCCAGGGTGAGTGGAAGAGACACTTTGGAAAGAGCTCAAATATTCACATACTGAGATTTCCACATTAGCAGTAGTCATTGAGCTAAATAAACATGACACTATCATATTTCCTGCGTCATCTCCTTAATCACACACCCCAAAGAAGAAACAATAAAACATTTTAGGACTGAAACCACAATCACAGCGGCAAAGCTGTCGGGCAAAAGTGAGTTGATTTGATTTTCATTGGGAATTAGAAATCATTGAAAACAAATGTAAAGGCCCCTATTCATACACCTGAGGGACACCGTTCGCTTAATGCTTTACATGTGCATTTTCAGTAGATTGAGCAGGACTGGTTTCATAAGATGCAGCTCACTGTGTTTCAGTGCTTTAACGTTTAATCAAAACTGGTTCAATACAAATGAAATTAGAGCATTTTGTCCTTTCCCACACTATGTCCTGTGGCGAACGTTAGGGGCCATTTTGAGTTCACATCAGAAAGGGGTCAAAAGCATTTAAACACATTGCACAGTGACATTTCTGTTGAATGCTTGCACATCAACTCTTAACTGAGGAACAACTGGATTATCTTGAACATGTTTGTGCTTCAGGCCTTTTAACTTGGAGAAGCTATTGGGTGCACCATGGTTTTAGGGGTTCAGTGAACAACAAACTCTGGATGATTTCAATACACGTTTATGTGGAAATTAAATCAATGACTTTGCATACATAGGCAGAGCACTGACTAAAATTAGTAACTGATTAGCTTGTGTTGAAAAGTTCATATTTGTATATAATGAAGAAAATACCTGTTTTTTTGTTGTTGTTGCTTTGATCTCGGATCGATAGAAGGATATCCAGATTAGCAGGGCCGCAGGTAGCCCAGTGGTTAGAGAAATTCTACAGGGTGATAATGGCAGACCCTGGCCATGACCCCACTCTCCAAGGGTGTCTAAGGAGAGTTGGGATATACAAAATCCACATGACCAATTCCCACGTGCATATTAATACATGTGTGAAATAGGACAAATATAAACTCCCACCAAATGATTATTAGATCCTCATCCCAATGCAGTCCACCAAAACAAGGACTATTTATTAATTATGAAAGAACTGACATGCCTACAACAGCATCCATATTAATCAAGTAAAAGAAAAGCAGGTTGTCAAGTTTGTCAAGGGAAATAAAATCAGACCAATAATACACTTGTATAATTCTTCACTCATTTCCATAAAGCATGTTTAATGCTCACACAGCTTGATGTGCTTCATACTTTGTAAACCTGCACCATCGGTCATTACACCTATAGCTTACATACAGTTCTGCATGTATTATAATGGACAGGGACATGTGAGTCAGTTGCCCAAAGCTTCAGCAGAAGTCAGAGGCAGATGTAGCCCTTTGGTTAAAGAGACTGACAGAATGGCAAGATGTGGGACAGCACACATAGGAAGGGAAAGAAGGGAAAAAATCATCCTGCCTGGGGAGAACTGTATTAATGCCAAGCAAAACACCCTTTGGGTTGGAAACACACACACACACACCAGTGGAGGCTGCTGAGGGGAGGGCGGCTCACAATAATGGCTGCAACGGAGAAAATGGAATTGCATCAAACACCTGGAAAACATGTGTTCGATGTATTTGATACCATTCCACTGATTCCTATCCAGCCATTACCAGAAGCCTGTTCTCCTCAATAGAGGTGCCACCAACCTCCTGTGACCCACAGCCACCCACTCTGTCTTCACACAGACACCAACACAAATTCTCAAACAAACATACTGTACACAATACAACACAGTTTCCCAACACACATAATTCAAGTTTAAAGACAGCCATCAGCACAAGCAAACCCCATACATACGTTTTGGTGCACTGTGTTTGTATGATCTTGTTGGTTTAATGCACATACACAGGTTACCATACCAACCACTCTCTCCCTTTGAAAGACACAGACACAGGTTACCATACCAACCACTCTCTCCCTTTGAAAGACACAGACACAGGTTACCATACCACCCACTCTCTCCCTTTGAAAGACACATACACAGGTTACCATACCACCCACTCTCCTCTCCCTTTGAAAGACACAAACACAGGTTACCATACCACCCACTCTCCTCTCCCTTTGAAAGACACAAACACAGGTTACCATACCACCCACTCTCTCCCTTTGAAAGACACAGACACAGGTTACCATACCAACCACTCTCCTCTCCCTTTGAAAGACACAGACACAGGTTACCATACCAACCACTCTCTCCCTTTGAAAGACACAGACACAGGTTATCATACCAACCACTCTCCTCTCCCTTTGAAAGACACAGACACAGGTTACCATACCAACCACTCTCTCCCTTTGAAAGACACAGACACAGGTTACCATACCAACCACTCTCCTCTCCCTTTGAAAGACAGACACAGGTTACCATAACACCCACTCTCCTCTCCCTTTGAAAGACACAGGTTACCATACCAACCACTCTCCTCTCCCTTTGAAAGACACAGGTTACCATACCACCCACTCTCCTCTCCCTTTGAAAGACACAGGTTACCATACCAACCACTCTCCTCTCCCTTTGAAAGACACAGGTTACCATACCAACCACTCTCCTCTCCCTTTGAAAGACACAGACACAGGTTACCATACCAACCACTCTCCTCTCCTTTTGAAAGACACAGACACAGGTTACCATACCAACCACTCTCCTCTCCCTTTGAAAGACACAGATACAGGTTACCATACCAACCACTCTCCTCTCCTTTTGAAAGACACAGACACAGGTTACCATACCAACCACTCTCCTCTCCCTTTGAAAGACACAGACACAGCTTACCATACCACCCACTCTCCTCTCCCTTTGAAAGACACAGGTTACCATACCAACCACTCTCCTCTCCCTTTGAAAGACACAGGTTACCATACCAACCACTCTCCTCTCCCATTGAAAGACACAGACACAGGTTACCATACCAACCACTCTCCTCTCCTTTTGAAAGACACAGACACAGGTTACCATACCAACCACTCTCCTCTCCCATTGAAAGACACAGACACAGGTTACCATACCAACCACTCTCCTCTCCTTTTGAAAGACACAGACACAGGTTACCATACCAACCACTCTCCTCTCCCTTTGAAAGACACAGACACAGCTTACCATACCACCCACTCTCCTCTCCCTTTTAAAGGTGGCAAACTTTATCATTCCCTGAGTTAGCAGTACAGTAGTATCCTCCTCGCCATATATGTGTGTACAGCGTTTGTGTGTGTGTACAGTGTGTGTACTGTGTGTGTGAGGGTGAAATTACAAAGCAGTATGGGGTTAATTAGATGTTGAGCCCCACATATCTTTTCTCTGAGCCCCCCAGGGTGAGGCACGTCTGCCTTTTTCCATCCCCGATCTCACACCCAAATAAAATGCTCTCCAGCCCTGCCAAATCTCTTCCCCCTCTCTTGCTTTCCCTTCTCTCACTCCCTCTCTTTCCCTCTTCCACTTTCCTATATATCTCTTTCTCCCTTGCACTCTCTCTCACTTGCAGCCTCTCAGATGTTGGCTTCCATGCCTAGACTGCTCCAGCCAACCAACAAATTTCAAATTTAAATCAGGCAATTTTTGGCAGAGATGTTTTCTGCCCCAGGATCAGAGTTGAGAGCAGAGTTGGAGAGACAAAAAAAAGCGAACTAACTAGGTCTTATATGGCACTCACTACGATTTTGGGATGCATCCATCTTTTCCCAATTTAAAAAAACGTATTTACATTTAAAAAGCATGAGAGGTTTATTTTCACAATGTGTATCAGTAAATAGTGAGAACTAGAAAAATGAGGTTAAATAGTGCTTTGGAATGAATATGAAATATTCATGAATCAAATTTGTTTAATCTTCAAATGCATAGCTCCCCTGAATTTGGTAATGGCATAGGCTACACTCAGCAGTATTTTGGATAAATCTTAATAGGGATTTTAAACGATTGAAACCTGGGCTATATTTTGATGTTGTTGACAAGGCATTGTGTCAATCAAAACAAGACAGGAAATACCTTTTAGGAGACACAGTATGCAAGCACCTCATCTAGCACAACAGAAGAACTTTCGGAATGTACCAAGCATTTGTAGTACTCATGCCTGCATAGCCCACTCTGTTTCAATTGGACTTTTACAGCACTGCAATACATTTGAATTCTTCTTCCTTCAGTGCGTATTTACACTTACTATTATTCTCAAAGGGGAACATTTCCATGATGAATGGTTTGAACATAACTCAAGTCTCCCCACAAGTTAACTTTCTGATAGATATGCTTGGGAAATTGGAATATTCCACTATCTATTCCCTCTGACCTTGTGATTTTCTTTGAACTGGAATTATATTTCAAGTTTCACCTCTTCCATGTCTCAACCACTGTTCTGTGCCACAAGGAAAGTTGCATATCACATAGTTTGAGAAAGAAGAACGATCACTGAAAGGTGACAAGGTCATTTGGAACTGCCAATGTTCAATTGGAAGTGGCTGTCACACCCTGATCTGTTTCACCTGTCTTTGTGCTCGTCTCTACCCGCTCCCGGTGTCGCCCATCTTCCCTATTATCCCTAGTGTATTTATATCAGTGTTCTCTGTTGCCAGTTAGTTATGTTCGTCAAGCCTACCAGCGAGTTTCCCCTTGCTCCTGTTTGTTTCTCGTTCCTGTTTTCTAGTTTTGACAATTCTGCCTGACCCTGAGCCTGCCTGCCGTTCTGTACCTTTTGGACTCTGATCAGGATTACTGACCTCTGCCTGCCCTGACCCTGAGCCTGCCTGCCGTTCTGTACCTTTTGGACTCTTGATCAGGATTACTGACCTCTGCCTGCCCTTGACCTGTTGTTTTGCCTGCCCCTTTCTAGTAATACACTTTTGTTACTTTGACACTGTCTGCATCTGGGTCTTCCCTAAAAAGTGATAGCGGCAACCTGTCATATTTTTGAGTGGGTTATGCTCATTCTAACATATGATCAGAGTACTGTACCTGAAATGCACATTACCTTGTCATTCTAAATTTCGGTAAGAGTCAAAGTTTTACTTTTATGATTGCTGATGAAGCCATAAATCTCAGCACTTTGAGGGAGTGACTAGAAGAGTATTTCACATTCAATGTGCATCAAAAAGTGTTAAGAACTTCAAGATTTCCACCTGTTCTCATCAGAATTTAACTTTAAAAAATGACACTAAAGCATTCCTTATAAGCAAGGAAACGCTGATGATTTCCCAATTACTGCATATGGTATCTCTACAGTCTCCTCCTGTAAAGTAAAACACATATGTTAAACTGGACGTAGGTATCCTTCAGGTTAGAGAAGCAGCCAGGTCGTCTGTATTCCACAATGGATCTATTTTCTCTGTGGAGAAATAGAAAGCTTGCAAAGTTGCAAGAGCGCAACTTAAATCTTCCACTTCATTCAAAAGTTCTCTGAGGAATGACAATGCATGGAGATATAACTAGAAATGATTTGGTTGATTGTTTTATCTGTGGATTAATTGTCAGAATTGAGGACCTTGTGCATTTCAGGTAAAATAACAACACAATGTTTATATCCCAGGACAAATTAGCTAGCAACAGCAAGCTAACTAGCTAAATTGCCATAAGTGTTTAATGTTTTTTGACTTTAATATCATTGATATCATTGGGTCAGAGTTTGTTTGATGTTTCAACCTGCGTGTCCTGATCGCATCTGATGTGGGGGGACAAAATCAGCACGTGCCTGTGTGGTCTGGTCAGCACGTCATGACAATTCAACCAGTGAACACATATGTTAGGCAAGTTCAAAAATAATTTAATTGCATTAAGTTTAAATCATAAAAAATGAAGTCATAACTGCTCTATTGTTAAAGTTAAGCTGTTGAACATTCTTATCTGCCCTATGCAGGAGGTCATTCTGAATTAAAAACAGCTAATACAGGTTATGAATACAAAGTATTTGTATTTCATGTTGTAGAGTAGACAAACCCAAACATAAAATAGCATCTATTGTTAATGACACATTGATAGAGTGAGCATAATTATTTTGTTAAAAGTTTGGTAAGTGCAAGTTTTCCTAGTGTCTGGCTGACTTTGGAGTGTGAGCTATTAACACCTCAATAACGTGACAAGACAAACAATAACACAATGGCCTTTGGCGTGAACAGTAACTGTTACACTGACTATTCCTCTTGCGACAGGATGAGAACCGGCAGTCACTTCCAGGACCAGCATTTGGTCCAGTCTGGTCTCAACACACTGCCTTGCTGTGTCTCATGTTCTGGGCGCAGGTCCGACCCAGGTTGGCCCCCTCCAGAAGCAAGTCTGACAGGCGGTCCAGGCCCACACAGGTGGTGAGGGGGGTGATGAGGCCGTAGAGCCCCCCCAGCAAAATACTGACTGGCCAGGCTATGATCAGCAAAATCACCAGCCACACGATGCTCCAGAAACACGACCCACAATTGGCCATCCTAGTCTGGGAGAAAGAGAGAAGGGGGAAAAGTATTTCAATGTTTCAGTCAGTTAACATATCAATCATGAATATAGACCATGTGCATTACACAAAGATAGAATTTGAGTTGACAGAAATAATACATATTGTTAGGCAAACATATGTCTATTGTATTGTATCACTGGCTTCCAGTTGAAGCTCGCATCCGCTACAAGACCATGGTGCTTGCCTACGGAGCTGTGAGGGGAACGGCACCTCAGTACCTCCAGGCTCTGATCAGGCCCTACACCCAAATAAGGGCACTGCGTTCATCCACCTCTGGCCTGCTCGCCTCCCTACCACTGAGGAAGTACAGTTCCCGCTCAGCCCAGTCAAAACTGTTCGCTGCTCTGGCTCCCCAATGGTGGAACAAACTCCCTCACGACGCCAGGACAGCGGAATCAATCACCACCTTCCGGAGACACCTGAAACCCCACCTCTTTAAGGAATACCTAGGATAGGATAAAGTAATCCTTCTCACCCCCCCCTTAAAATATGTAGATGCACTATTGTAAAGTGGCTGTTCCACTGGATGTCATAAGGTGAATGCACCAATTTGTAAGTCGCTCTGGATAAGAGCGTCTGCTAAATGACTTAAATGTAAATGTAATGTATTGATCTCTCATCAAAAATAATAAACAGTAGTATTTATACTGCCAAAGCTCTTCCGCTCCCCATGTGATAAGAACGGATTAATATTACTTCAGATCATTAGTGGCAAAATCCTACCATCTATACAGTACCAGTCAAAAGTTTGTTTTTTCTTTATTTTTTACTATTTTCTACATTGTATAATAATAGTGAAGACATCTCAACTATGAAATAACACATATGGAATCATGTAGTAACCAAAAACGTGTTAAATATATATTTTATATTTGAGATTCTTCAAAGTAGCCACCATTTTCCTTGATGACAGCTTTGCACACACTTGGCATTCTCTCAACCAGCTGAGGTAGTCACCTGGAAGGTATTTCAATTAACAGGTGTGCTTTGTTAAAAGTTCATTTGTGGAATTTCATTCTTAATACGTTTGAGCTAATCAGTTGTGTTGTGACAAGGTAGGGGTTGTATACATTAGTCCATATTAAGGCAAGAACAGCTCAAATAAGCAAAGAGAAATGACAGGCCATCATTACTTTAAGACATGAAGGAAAGGTCAATTCTGAAAGTGTAAAGAACTTTGAAAGTTTATTTAAGTGCAGTTGCAAAAAACATCAAGCTCCATGATGAAAATGGCTCTCATGAGGACAGCCACAGGAATGGAAGACCCAGAGTTACCTCTGCTGCAATGATAAGTTCATTAGAGTTACCAGCCTCAGAAATTGCAGCTCAAATAAATGCTTCACAGAGTTCAAGTACATTTCAACATCAACTGTTCATAGGAGACTGCTTGAAATCAGGCCTTCATGGTCAAATTGCTGCAAAGAAACCACTACTAAAGGACACCAATAAGAAGGAAAATATTGCTTTGGCCAAGAAACACGAGCAATGGACATTAGGAAATCCGTCCTTTGGTCTGATGAGTCCAAATTTGAGATTTTTGGTTCCAACCGTTGTGTGTTTGTGGGACGCAGAGTAGGTGAACGGATGAGTTCTGCATGTGTGGTTCCCACCGTGAAGCATGGAGGAGGTGGTGTGATGGTGCTTTGCTGGTGACACTGTGATTCGATATGAATTATTTCATAGTTTGATGTCTTCTGTATTATTCTACAATGTAGGTAATAGTAATAATATAGAAAAACCCATGAATGAGTAGGTGTGTCCAAACTTTTGACTGGTACTGTAAATCACCCATACAAATATCAATGGAGGTAAATCATCCAAAGATATTGACTCCATGGTCAGCATTGCCTCCCAGCCATCAGATCAGATGCCCAGTGTAGTGTGCTATTTATGGTGACTCAATCAGAGGATATAAACTCTCTAGCTGCGTTTACACAGGCAGCACAATTCTGATAAAATGTTTTTACACTAATTGTTTTTTTGACCAATCAGACCAGCTCTGAAAAAGATCTGATGTGAAAAGACCTTGATGTAATTGGTCAAAATAGCAATTGGTAGAAAAAATATCAGAATTGGGCTCTGACACTCCCATCTGTAGTTGAAGAGTGTCAGATTGAGCACGCCCAGTTGATAATAATAATAATAATATAATATATGCCATTTAGCAGACGCTTTTATCCAAAGCGACTTACAGTCATGTGTGCATACATTCTACGTATGGGTGGTCCCGGGGATCGAACCCACTACCCTGGCGTTACAAGCGCCATGCTCTACCAACTGAGCTACAGAAGGACCACTAGTTGATGATCTTGATGTACTTGTCTGGATTTACTGAAGCATAATAAGATAACCAACCCCTGACCCTACCCAACCCCTGACCCTACCCAACCCCTGTCCCTACCCAACCCCCGTCCCTAACCAACCCCGTCCCTACCCAACCCCTGTCCCTACCCAACCCCCGTCCCTAACCATACCCCTATCTCTCCCAACCCCTGTCCCTACCCAACCCCTGCCCTGTCCCTACCCAACCCCTGTCCCTACCCAGCCCCTGTTCCCACCCAACCCATGTTCCTGTCTCTACCCAACCCCTGTCCATGTCCCTACCCAACCCCTGTCCCTGTCCCTACCCAACCCCTGTCCCTGTCCCTACCCAACCCCTGTCCCTACACAACCCCAACCCCTGTCCCTGTCCCTACCCAACCCCTTTCCCTACCCAACCCCTGTCCCTACACAACCCCTGTCCCTACCCAACCCCAAACCCTGTCTCTGTCCCTACCCAACCCCTGTCCACTCCTACACTACAGAAGAGTTAGTGGACCTGACACCTTGTTCACTCTCCGAATGCATTTTTTAGGAGTGGAGGTGAACAGCAAGAACTAAGCACTCATTTGGGTTCAGTGTATATCAGACTCATTGATCTGTAACTGCAGATGCAAATAGTATAAACTTTATTCAATTCTGTGGTCTTACCTAAAATAAATCCTTCCAAGAGCTCAGTAGCTGAAGTACAAACTATCAGACTGGCGAGTGTAAAAGCCAACAACCAGATATACTAGCATGACCGTTTAACCTTTATGAGGTGGGTTGTTCCACCAATTCGGTGCCTTTTGAGAAGTGTAACTTGGAGAATGTTTTTTTTTAAATATTCCATCCAATTTTAACATTCATAAAGAGCACATGTATGTTCAACTTCATAAAGAAACACATTTTCCCACCTCAAGAGGTTACGTAGAGAAAATACTGTAGTAAGTGCCAAATAAATATACAGGGGGAATCAGTAATAAATATCCTTGGGACAAGGGGAATGGAAGCTTGTTGTGTGTAACAAGGAGTGGCAATGGAACGCAAGCTTCACCCCATAAAATGTATTATTGAAACATTTCTAGCCTGGCTAACAGGGTGGACGTGTTATACTCGAAACGAGCATAACAAGAATAGGACTAGTTCACCTGCTTTTACAATATGATATGACTGTTAGATGTTCAATTAAAACAATATTTTAAAAGGAGTAGTTTCACCATATTAAAAGGAGAGTTATGTTCACATAAAAGGGTTGACCTTAAAATGAGGGACAGTTGTAAATGAATCACTATATCACAGAAAATAAATAATAATATTCAGAAATGGTTGTCAAAACAACAAAATAACTAGTGCTTTAGAATATAAAAACTATATTTTTGTTATTTGTTTCATTAGGCCATTGTTGACAGGGTCTCAAAATTTTTTGCTTGTCACCAATCAAGTTTTAAAGATATATAACTTTCAAAATATAAAAATCATCACCGTATGATACTGTGTTGGAGGTGGCACGGAGGGACATGCCAAAATGCTAAATTTTCACACTTTAGCAAGTCTTTAATCATATAAAACAAAATCTGATTTATTGAATTCTCCATGTGGTCTATTTTTAAGGGCACTTCAATTAGCCTAACAGTTTTTTAGACTTCAATATCGGTGCAGCATTTCTTTACGTGATACAACCGAGGTATTGCACACATTCCCGCCCACTTCCCGGTCTGTTCTGTGTAATATCCTGTTGTGATGAGATCAGCTGCACTCGAGGTTCTCTCGTGCTTCAGGGAACGCCCCTTACATGAGACAATACTAGCATTCAGAAATACTCGACTACTTTTCCCCTGGATCCATTAAATATTTGGATTTAAAAGAGAAAAGTACGCAATAAAAAAAAATACTTTCACACATTGAAGCAACATAATTTGTTTGACATATGTGGAGAAAAACAACATCCAGAGGATAAAACAGAGAACAACTTCTTACAAAGACCCTTAAAAGATGTGGAGATAAAATGCAGTTATAATACTGCCTTTGCACATGATATACGAAAAGGAAAACAGTTATAGTTATACTACATGTAGTTAGAGCTAGTGACACATCAACAAATGTAACGGTTAGGAGGAAGTTAAAGCCATGCAAAGTAGAGAGCTATGTAAACCCATATTGGGGAGAGTACCTGTCGAGTGAGTATAAAAGACATGTTCACCTTCAGATGTAGCAAGTTTGAATTATTTGAGGAAGTGAGAGCCTGTTTCTCCTCTTCGCCCGTGGAATGGATATCCCCCTCAGTCTCAGTTTAGTTCCTGTTTGAAGCTGCCAAAGCCAAGTCAGTCTGTATGAGTGGCCTCCTCCTCCCAGTTAACGCTAATTTGCTGCAACAAGGCAGTCTCTACTAGGGTAAACTGCATGCCAGGGAGGACAGCTGAACATACAGATAGTTGGTCATTTGTGGAGGGAGGATATTACACAATGTGTACCGGTTGCTCAATAAAAAAGAAACATGGTTGTTGTAGGTTTAACAACAGTTTGTTGAACATGCAGAGAAGCATTATAGAGAAGAATCTGGGGATTTACAATCCAAGTCTACAGTTTTAAGGGATTATTTGTCAAATGCATTACTTCCTGGGTTATGACTTATAACTGACACAAAATATACATACAGTATCTACTTTAAGCTGAGTAGAGTACATCTGCTTTAGCTTTGATGTCGCAGAGGCTTTGAAAACAAACAAACATTTTTACAGATGAAAACCAACCACTTCCAGTGGATTGACAATGGATCCCTGTTTAAAGTAGACTCCTTTTTAAAAGAGTTGGTTACAATTTCAATTTCATCCTCCAGAAGAGGCAGAAGAAATAGTACAGCAAATAATATGGCAAAAATACTGATAGAGGAAAGACCCATTTTCTTGGAGGAAATGTATAAGGAAGGTAAAATGCAAATAAGGTAAAATTACAATAGGTATACAAA
The DNA here is from genome assembly GCF_021184085.1 of Oncorhynchus gorbuscha. NCBI lineage: Eukaryota > Metazoa > Chordata > Actinopteri > Salmoniformes > Salmonidae > Oncorhynchus > Oncorhynchus gorbuscha. The sequence goes on along the minus strand of NC_060182.1, from coordinate 76,074,793 downwards.
AGTATGTGGACACTCCTTCAATTGAGTGGATTTGGCTATTTCAGCCACACCCGTGGCTGACATGTGTATACAATTGAGCACACAACCATGCAATCTCCATAGACCCAACATTGGCAGTAGAATGGCCTTACTGAAGAGCTCAGTGACTTTCAATATGGCACAGTCATAGGATGCCACCTTTGCAACAAGTAAGTTAATCAATTTCCCCTGCTTGAGCTTCCTCGGTGAACACTAAGTGCTGTTATTGTATAGTGGAAACGTTTAGGAGCATCAATTGCTCAGCCGCGAAGTGTTAGGCCACACAAGCTCACATTACAGGACCGCCAAGTGCTGAAGCGTGTAAAAGGTGTCTTCGGTTGTAACACTCACCACCGAGTTCCAAATGGCCTCTGGAAGCAACGCCAGCACAAGACCTGTTCATCGGGAGCTTCATGAAATGGGTTTCCATGGCAAGATCACCATGTGCACCATGGTGCATGTGCACCATGTGCACCATTACACCACTCCAGCCAAGCATCGGCTGCAGTGGTGTAAAGCTAGCTGCAACTGGACTCTGGAACAGTGGAAACACGTTCTCTGGAGTGATGAATCACACTTCACCATCTAGCAGTTCGAAGGACGAATCTGGGTTTGGTAGTTGCCAGGAGAACGCTACCTGGCCCAATGCATAGTGCCAACTGTGAAGTTTGGTGGATTTATTTTATTTTACCTTTATTTAACTAGGCAAGTCAGTTAAGAACACATTCTTATTTTCAATGACGGCCTAGGAACAGTGGGTTAACTCCCTGTTCAGGGGCAGAACGACAGATTTGTACCTTGTCAGCTCGGGGATATGAACTTGCAACCTTTCGGTTACAAGTCCAACAGTACCCTGCCACCCCATGAGGTGGGGAATAATGGTCAGGTTCAGGCTAGGCCACTTCAATGAAGGGAAATCTTAACACTACAGCATACAATAACATTGTAGACGATTCTGTGCTTCCAACTTTGTGGCGACAGTTTGGAGAAGGCCCTGTCCTGTTTCAGCATGACAATGCCCCCGTGCACAAAGCAAGATCCATGCAAAAATGGATTCTCAAGATCGGTGTACCAACTGCGAGCCAGGCCTAATCGTCCAACATCATTGCACGACCTCACTAATGCTTGTGGCTGAAAGGAAGCAAGTCCCTGCAGCAATGTTCCAACATATAGTGGAATGCCTTCCCAGAAGATTGGAGGCTGTTGTAGCAGAAAAGGGGTGACCAACTCCATATTAATGCCCATGATTTTGCAATGAGATGTTTGACTTTTGGTCATGTAGTTACTGTATGTCACACAAGGAATTAGCAAAATACCTCAGACTGGGGCAAAGGTACAGCTTCCAACATGTCAACGACCCTAAGCACACAGCCAAGACAACGCTGGAGTATCTTCAGAATCTCCTTGAGTGGCCCAGCCAGAGCCCAGACTTGAACCTGATCGAACATCTCTAGAGAGACCTGAAAATAGCTGTGCAGCGACGCTCCCCATCCAACCTGACAGAGCTTCAGAGAAGAATGGGAGAAACTTTTAAATACAGGTGTGCTATTTTTGTAGCATCATACCCATGAAGACTTGGTTGTAATCGCTGCAAAAGGTGCTTCAACAAAGTACAGAGTAAAGGATCTGAATATTTATGTAAATGTGATATTTCCGTTTTTGCTTTGCAATTATGGGGCATTGTGTGTAGATTGAGGGTGAAAAAACATCAATTTTAGAATAAGGCTGTAAGGTAACAAAATGTGGAAAAAGTCAAGGGGTATGAATACTTCCTGAAAGCACTGTATATACTGCACAGTACAATTCAAAAGTTGACACACCTACTCACTCCAGCTTTTTTCTTTATTTAAAACAAAACAACTATTTTCTACATTGTAGAATAATAGTGAAGACATCAAAACTATGAAATGACACATATGGAATCATGTAGTCACCCCAAAAAAGTGTTAAACAAATCAAAATATATTTTACATTTTAGATAATTCAAAGTAGCCACCCTTTGCCTTGATGACAGCTTTGCACACTCTTGGCATTTTCTTAACCAGCCTCATGAGGAATGCTTTTCCAACAGTCTTGAAGGAGTTCCCACATATGCTGGGCACTTATTGAATGCTTTTCCTTCACTCTGCTCTCTAACTCCTCCCAAACCATTTCAATTGGGTTTAATGTTATTCGATAGACTTCAATTCTATCTGCTAATTTCATAGTCCCCCCGGCCCCCATGTCTTAACTGTATAATCGTGCAACATATTGCTCTCAATAATAGCCATTTCCCTGATTCCAAACCATACTGGTTCTCTAGCTAGGCTCCATACATGTCTGTTGAATCACCACGACTGTACTGTGGCTTGTCCTTGAGCAGCTGTGGATGCGACCTCTCCTCTCAGACAGTGGGGTTGCAGTGTGGGGGAGGGTAAAGGCATAGCCTGGTGTATGTAACAGCTAGTTAACCTCTGGTGCATGATAATGCCTAAATTCCCAGTGTGTGTTGTTAGCCTGCAGACTGTGGCCTCTACATGCTACCAGGTACAATGAGGCTACCCATAGGAGTCAGGTCAGGGTAGGCTCCAAACCACTACCACAATCTCCGTGAACTGTGTCACTGCGTACCTTTGTTTCCAAACACTGATATGGACACTTTGTTATAGAGTGGGGACGTGTAGTAGTTTATCTGAAGTACCAGCTCCTCTCCCAACATGGCTTCATGTGCAGGGTGACTGACATATAAATGCAGCTTAGCAGCAACTCTTCCAACTGCTATTGGGTAAGCCAATCAGATTGACATATCTCAGTGTGTAACAGCTAGACCATACCGGCGGTCACGAGTCATGAAGGCAGTCAAATTCCACATGGCCATTTAGCCATGGTAATTAGGCTTTTGCAAGCTCTGATGCTGGTCATTAGTAGCCTACCAAACTTGCTAACTGCCTGGTACTCAGCACTCTATTGTCCCTCTAATCACTCTGACATCAATGCAAATGTATTTGAAAATCTAATCAAACACTTTATGAGAGCCCATGAGCTCATGTTGCGCAACATTTCTATAGGCTATGCAATTGTGGGTGATGGCCTCTAAAAAAAGAGGAGGATTCCATCAGCTTTCTATCAGCTAGGCCTACTATATTTATTTCTCAACTTTACTAATATTAAGCACAATGCTAATATTTATAACAGGAGTATAGCCTACCTGGCTGGCATGAAAATACACCACGGGGAAAAGCGTCCTCCATTCACTATTTAAGTGCATAGATGACAGGTTTTCCGGCTATATATTATCACTTGTGAATGATGCCCAGCATAAGAAACAATGGCTTTTTTTGTGATTTGTTAATATCATAGGTAGGGATAGGAAGGGAGAGAGAGAGGTAGGGATAGGAAGGGAGAGAGAGAGAGACAGGGATAGGAAGGGAGAGAGAGAGAGAGAGAGAGAGAGAGAGAGAGAGAGAGAGAGAGAGAGAGAGAGAGAGAGAGAGAGAGAGAGAGGGATGGAGGCAGGGATAGGAAGGGGGAGAGAGAGAGGTAGCTTTCACACAGGTAGCTTTCACATGGCGGTGAATGAGCTGAGAGATAAAGCAAGAAGAGCATTCTATGCCATTAAAAGGAACATCAAAATCGAAATTCCAATTAGAATCTGTCTCAAACTCTTTCAATCAGTTATAGAACCAATTGCTCTATATGGCAGTGAGGTATGGGGTCCAATCTCTAATAATGAATTTACCAAATGGGACAAACATCCAATCGAAATACTGCATGCAGAGTTTTGCAAGACTGTATTGTAGAGCAGAATTGGGCCAATACCCCCTCCTCATTCGAATAGAAAAAAAAGAGCCATCAAATTTTACAACCACCTAAAAACAAGTCACCCCAAAACATTCCATCACACAGCTCTACAATGCCAAGAGATGAAAAACGAGACGAGTCCCTTCAGCCAGCTGGTTCTGAGGCTCAGTTCACCAACCCAAACCATCCCCATAGAGCCTCAGGACAGCATTCAGAAAATCTGGCCCATCACAAAACAATAATAAAAATATATCACCTATTGGAAAGACACCACAAAAAATCTAAGCAAACTTCAATGCTATTTGGCTCTAAACAGACAGTACATGGTGGCAGACTATCTGACCACTGTGACTGATCTGAGGAAAACATTGACTAGGTACAGACTCAGTGAGCACAGTCTGGCTATAGAGACCGGTTGTCACAGACAAACCTGGCTGAGAAGACAGGCTGTGCTCACTCTGCTCTAGGGGAGAGGTAGAGACAGAGCTGCATTTCCTACTACACTGTGAAAAATACTCATACCAAAGAGAATATTTCTTTCCCAAAATTATAATTCAATATAAAGAATTTGAAACTATAAAAGATTGAAGAAAAAATCCAATATTTATTGGGTGAAAAACCCAAATGTGCAGTTTTGGCAGCCAAATATGTGTCCTCCTGCCACAACCTGAGGGACAGCCAGTGAAAAGTGCAAAGTAATGTTGATAATATTTCCCATCTTGTTTTGTATTGTCTTTCATACCACGTCATGTGTCTTCTCAGTCATGTTGACACTGGTCCACTACCATTGCTTTAATGTATTGTTATTCTCATTAATATTGTTGTTGTAGTTGTTGTTAATGGTAAACCCATGTCCACTACTACTATTATTATTGCTGTTGGTCCCATCATTTATTTATATATAAATATATATATTATATTTTTTATATTTTATATATATACTTATTTTATTTTTTCGATATGTATACTTTGACAATGTAAGTAATAATGAACTTGCCATGTCAATAAAGTCAATTGAATTGAATTGAATTGAATTGAATTGCGAGAGAGACAGGGATAGGAAGGAGGAGGCAAGAGAGAGGTAGGGATAGGAAGGGGGAGAGAGAGACAGGGATAGGAAGGGAGAGAGAGAGAAAGAGAGAGAGAGACAGGGATAGGAAGGGGGAGAGAGAGACAGGGATAGGAAGGGGGGAGAGAGAGGTAGGGATTCTTCTTTCCACTGGGATTCTCTGCCTCTAACCCTATTACAGGGGCTGAGTCACTGGCTTACTGGGGCTCTCTCATGCCGTCCCTGCAGGGGGTGCGTCACCTGAGTGGGTTGATTCACTGTTGTGGTCATCCTGTCTGGGTTGGCGCCCCCCCCTTGGGTTGTGCCGTGGCGGAGATCTTTGTGGGCTATACTCAGCCTTGTCTCAGGATGGTAAGTTGGTGGTTGAAGAAATCCCTAGTGGGGGCTGTGCTTTGGCAAAGTGGGTGGGGTTATATCCTTCCTGTTTGGCCCTGTCCGGGGGTGTCCTCGGATGGGGCCACAGTGTCTCCTGACCCCTCCTGTCTCAGCCTCCAGTATTTATGCTGCAGTAGTTTGTGTCGGGGGGCTAGGGTCAGTTTGTTAAATCTGGAGTACTTCTCCTGTCCTATTCGGTGTCCTGTGTGAATCTAAGTGTGCATTCTCTAATTCTCTCCTTCTTTCTTTCTCTCTCTCGGAGGACCAGAGCCCTAGGACCATGCCCCAGGACTACCTGACATGATGACTCCTTGCTGTCCCCAGTCCACCTGGCCATGCTGCTGCTCCAGTTTCATCTGACCTGAGCCCTAGGACCATGCCCCAGGACTACCTGACATGATGACTCCTTGCTGTCCCCTGTCCACCTGGCCATGCTGCTGCTCCAGTTTCAACTGTTCTGCCTTACTATTATTTGACCATGCTGGTCATTTATGAACATTTGAACATCTTGGCCATGTTCTGTTATAATCTCCACCCGGCACAGCCAGAAGAGGACTGGCCACCCCACATAGCCTGGTTCCTCTCTAGGTTTCTTCCTAGGTTTTGGCCTTTCTAGGGAGTTTTTCCTAGCCACCGTGCTTCTACACCTGCATTGCTTGCTGTTTGGGGTTTTAGGCTGGGTTTCTGTACAGCACTTTGAGATATCAGCTGATGTACGAAGGGCTATATAAATAAAATTTGATTTGATTTTGATTTGATTTAGGGATAGGAAGGGGGAGAGAGAGGTAGGGATAGGAAGGGGGAGAGAGAGAGACAGGGATAGGAAGGGGAGAGAGAGAGGTAGGGATAGGAAGGGGGAGAGAGAGAGAGACAGGGATAGGAAGGGGAGAGAGAGAGACAGGGATAGGAAGGGGAGAGAGAGATGGGTAGGGATAGGAAGGGGGAGAGAGAGATAGGTAGGGATAGGAAGGGGGAGAGAGAGGTAGGGATAGGAAGAGAGAGGTAGGGATAGGAAGGGGAGAGAGAGATGGGTAGGGATAGGAAGGGGGAGAGAGAGATAGGTAGGGATAGGAAGGGGGAGAGAGAGATAGGTAGGGATAGGAAGGGGAGAGAGAGATGGGTAGGGATAGGAAGGGGGAGAGAGAGATAGGTAGGGATAGGAAGGGGGAGAGAGAGGTAGGGATAGGAAGGGGAGAGAGAGGTAGGGATAGGACAGGTCTGGCAGTGAGCTGTTTGAAGGCCCAGCCTGGACCTGGGTACCACTAACCGTCTCACATCCCCGTGGAGAAAGAGATAAATATTACATTTCAGACCACTTCATTGAGTCAAAAAAAGAGCACCAGCATTGGCAGTTGGCATATATTTCCTCTAAATCACAAGTTCATACACAATCTACACACTCCTTTCAATCCCAAAGCAAGAGTCGAGAGTGGGTGAGAAAAATGGGGATAATTGGTAAAGAAATTGGAAAGCAGAGAAGGGGACAGAGATGAGAGAACAAGAGACAAGAGAGTAGAGAAAGCAGCAAACATGAGGAAGAAATCCAAAACTAGAGGGAGCGGTGGATGGAGAGGAGAGAAAAAGAGAGAGAGAGGGGTGACAAAGAAGATTGGGAGAGAAAGAGAGATAGAGAGGGGTGACAAAGAAGAGTGGGAGAGAAAGAGAGAGGGGTGACAAAGAAGAGTGGGAGAGAGAGAGAGAGAGAGAGAGAGAGAGAGAGAGAGAGAGAGAGAGAGAGAGAGAGAGAGAGAGAGGGGTGACAAAGAAGAGTGGGAGAGAAAGAGAGAGAGAGAGGGGTGACAAAGAAGAGTGGGAGAGAAAGAGAGAGAGAGAGGGGTGACAAAGAAGAGTGGGAGAGAAAGAGAGAGAGAGGGGTGACAAAGAAGAGTGGGAGAGAAAGAGAGAGAGAGGGGTGACAAAGAAGAGTGGGAGAAAAAGAGAGAGAGAGGGGTGACAAAGAAGAGTGGGAGAAAAAGAAGGAGAGAGAGGGGTGACAAAGAAGAGTGGGAGAGAAAGAGAGAGAGAGGGGTGACATAGAAGAGTGGGAGAAAAAGAGAGAGAGAGAGGGGTGACAAAAAGAGTGGGAGAGAAAGAGAAAGAAAGAGAGAGAGAGAGAGAGAGAGGGGGGTGACAAAGAAGAGTGGGAGAGAAAGAGAAAGAAAGAGAGAGAGAGAGAGATAGAGAGGGGTGACAAAGAAGAGTGGGAGAAAAAGAAGGAGAGAGAGGGGTGACAAAGAAGAGTGGGAGAGAAAGAGAGAGAGAGGGGTGACATAGAAGAGTGGGAGAAAAAGAGAGAGAGAGAGGGGTGACAAAAAGAGTGGGAGAGAAAGAGAAAGAAAGAGAGAGAGAGAGAGAGAGAGGGGGGTGACAAAGAAGAGTGGGAGAAAAAGAAGGAGAGAGAGGGGTGACAAAGAAGAGTGGGAGAGAAAGAGAGAGAGAGAGGGGTGACAAAGAAGAGTGGGAGAGAAAGAGAGAGAGAGGGGTGACAAAGAAGAGTTTAACCTCCCCACGTCTACCTTTGACTCATTCCTCTCTGCCTCCTTCTTTCCACTCCTCTCCTCTTTTGACCTCACCCTCTCACCTTCCCCCCCTACTCACAAGGCAGGCAATACGCTCGATCTCATCTTTACTAGATGCTGTTCTTGCACTAACCTCATTGCAACTCCCCTCCAAGTCTCCGACCACTACCTTGTATCCTTTTCCTTCTCGCTCTCATCCAACACCTCCCACACTGCCCCTACTTGGATGGTATCGCGCCGTCCCAACCTTCGCTCTCTCTCCCCCGCTACTCTCTCCTCTTCCATCCTATCATCTCTTCCCTCTGCTCAAACCTTCTCCAACCTATCTCCTGATTCTGCCTCCTCAACCCTCCTCTCCTCCCTCTCTGCATCCTTTGACTCTCTATGTCCCCTATCCTCCAGGCCGGCTCGGTCCTCCCCTCCCGCTCCGTGGCTCGATGACTCATTGCGAGCTCACAGAACAGGGCTCCGGGCAGCCGAGCGGAAATGGAGGAAAACTCGCCTCCCTGCGGACCTGGCATCCTTTCACTCCCTCCTCTCTACATTTTCCTCCTCTGTCTCTGCTGCTAAAGCCACTTTCTACCACTCTAAATTCCAAGCATCTGCCTCTAACCCTAGGAAGCTCTTTGCCACCTTCTCCTCCCTCCTGAATCCTCCCCCCCCTCCTCCCTCTCTGCAGATGACTTCGTCAACCATTTTGAAAAGAAGGTCGACGACATCCGATCCTCGTTTGCTAAGTCAAACGACACCGCTGGTTCTGCTCACACTGCCCTACCCTGTGCTCTGACCTCTTTCTCCCCTCTCTCTCCAGATGAAATCTCGCGTCTTGTGACGGCCGGCCGCCCAACAACCTGCCCGCTTGACCCCATTCCCTCCTCTCTTCTCCAGACCATTTCCGGAGACCTTCTCCCTTACCTCACCTCGCTCATCAACTCATCCCTGACCGCTGGCTACGTCCCTTCCGTCTTCAAGAGAGCGAGAGTTGCACCCCTTCTGAAAAAACCTACACTCGATCCCTCCGATGTCAACAACTACAGACCAGTATCCCTTCTTTCTTTTCTCTCCAAAACTCTTGAACGTGCCGTCCTTGGCCAGCTCTCCCGCTATCTCTCTCTGAATGACCTTCTTGATCCAAATCAGTCAGGTTTCAAGACTAGTCATTCAACTGAGACTGCTCTCCTCTGTATCACGGAGGCGCTCCGCACTGCTAAAGCTAACGCTGTCTCCTCTGCCCTCATCCTTCTAGATCTATCGGCTGCCTTCGATACTGTGAACCATCAGATCCTCCTCTCCACCCTCTCCGAGTTGGGCATCTCCGGCGCGGCCCACGCTTGGATTGCGTCCTACCTGACAGGTCGCTCCTACCAGGTGGCGTGGTGAGAATCTGTCTCCTCACCACGCGCTCTCACCACTGGTGTCCCCCAGTGCTCTGTTCTAGGCCCTCTCCTATTCTCGCTATACACCAAGTCACTTGGCTCTGTCATAACCTCACATGGTCTCTCCTATCATTGCTATGCAGACGACACACAATTAATCTTCTCCTTTCCCCCTTCTGATGACCAGGTGGCGAATCGCATCTCTGCATGTCTGGCAGACATATCAGTGTGGATGACGGATCACCACCTCAAGCTGAACCTCGGCAAGACGGAGCTGCTCTTCCTCCCGGGGAAGGACTGCCGGTTCCATGATCTCGCCATCACGGTTGACAACTCCATTGTGTCCTCCTCCCAGAGCGCTAAGAACCTTGGCGTGATCCTGGACAGCACCCTGTCGTTCTCAACTAACATCAAGGCGATGGCCCGTTCCTGTAGGTTCATGCTCTACAACATCCGCAGAGTACGACCCTGCCTCACACAGGAAGCGACGCAGGTCCTAATCCAGGCACTTGTCATCTCCCGTCTGGATTACTGCAACTCGCTGTTGGCTGGGCTCCCTGCCTGTGCCATTAAACCCCTACAACTCATCCAGAACGCCGCAGCCCGTCTGGTGTTCAACCTTCCCAAGTTCTCTCACTTCACCCCGCTCCTCCGCTCTCTCCACTGGCTTCCAGTTGAAGCTCGCATCCGCTACAAGACCATGGTGCTTGCCTACGGAGCTGTGAGGGGATCGGCACCTCAGTACCTCCAGGCTCTGATCAGGCCCTACACCCAAACAAGGGCACTGCGTTCATCCACCTCTGGCCTGCTCGCCTCCCTACCACTGAGGAAGTACAGCTCCCGCTCAGCTCAGTCAAAACTGTTCGCTGCTCTGGCCCCCCAATGGTGGAACAAACTCCCTCACGACGCCAGGACAGCGGAGTCAATCACCACCTTCCGGAGACACCTGAAACCCCACCTCTTTAAGGAATACCTAGGATAGGATAAGTAATCCCTCTCACCCCCCTTTAAGATTTAGATGCACTATTGGAAAGTGACTGTTCCACTGGATGTCATAAGGTGAATGCACCAATTTGTAAGTCGCTCTGGATAAGAGCGTCTGCTAAATGACTTAAATGTAAATGTAAATGTAAGACTCATCTCTTCAGCGGGTCATATGATTGAGAGTAGTCTGGCCCAGGAGTGGGAAGGTGAACGGAAAGGCTCTGGAGCAACGAACCGCCCTTGCTGTCTCTGCCTGGCCGGTTCCCCTCTTTCCACTGGGATTCTCTGCCTCTAACCCTATTACAGGGGCTGAGTCACTGGCTTACTGGGGCTCTCTCATGCCGTCCCTGCAGGGGGTGCGTCACCTGAGTGGGTTGATTCACTGTTGTGGTCATCCTGTCTGGGTTGGCGCCCTCCCCCCTTGGGTTGTGCCGTGGCGGAGATCTTTGTGGGCTATACTCAGCCTTGTCTCAGGATGGTAAGTTGGTGGTTGAAGAAATCCCTAGTGGTGTGGGGGCTGTGCTTTGGCAAAGTGGGTGGGGTTATATCCTTCCTGTTTGGCCCTGTCCGGGGGTGTCCTCGGATGGGGCCACAGTGTCTCCTGACCCCTCCTGTCTCAGCCTCCAGTATTTATGCTGCAGTAGTTTGTGTCGGGGGGCTAGGGTCAGTTTGTTAAATCTGGAGTACTTCTCCTGTCCTATTCGGTGTCCTGTGTGAATCTAAGTGTGCATTCTCTAATTCTCTCCTTCTTTCTTTCTCTCTCTCGGAGGACCAGAGCCCTAGGACCATGTCCCAGGACTACCTGACATGATGACTCCTTGCTGTCCCCAGTCCACCTGGCCATGCTGCTGCTCCAGTTTCATCTGACCTGAGCCCTAGGACCATGCCCCAGGACTACCTGACATGATGACTCCTTGCTGTCCCCAGTCCACCTGGCCATGCTGCTGCTCCAGTTTCAACTGTTCTGCCTTACTATTATTTGACCATGCTGGTCATTTATGAACATTTGAACATCTTGGCCATGTTCTGTTATAATCTCCACCCGGCACAGCCAGAAGAGGACTGGCCACCCCACATATGCTCGCTCTAATTCTCTCTTTCTTTCTCTCTCTCTGAGGACCTGAGCACAAGGACCGTGCCCCAGGACTACCTGACATGATGACTCCTTGCTGTCCCCAGTCCACCTGACTGTGCTGCTGCTCCAGTTTCAACTGTTCTGCCTTGTTATTATTCGACCATGCTGGTCATTTATGAACATTTGAACATCTTGGCCATGTTCTGTTATCTCCACCCGGCACAGCCAGAAGAGGACTGGCCACCCCACATAGCCTGGTTCATCTCTAGGTTTCTTCCTAGGTTTTGGCCTTTCTAGGGAGTTTATCCTAGCCACCGTGCTTCTACACCTGCATTGCTTGCTGTTTGGGGTTTTAGGCTGGGTTTCTGTACAGCACTTTGAGATATCAGCTGATGTACGAAGGGCTATATAAATAAATTTGATTTGAAATTTGATTTGAATTAACAAATCAATTAATCAATGCTATAAATTGCTACATTTCCCCCAGAATATTATCAATATAGCAGTGTTCGGGAAACATGCAGCATCAGGACATCAATTGAGATGTTAATTAATTAAGATAGCAACGACAGATTTCCCCTTTCTATCAAAAGTGTGCAAGTTTGAGCATGTGTCCACTAGGCCTATATATTCATTTATCAGCATGAATTACAATGAGCAATAAAAGCCTCACTTTTATTCCATAGGCTGGGATCCTCACTGTTAAATGCCTAATTAAAGGTTAAATAAAAAATACAACAAAATAATGCAGCTGATTCAAGAGCACATATTTCACTGGCTGTCTACTGGTTTCAAAAACAATAATTAATAGGCAGCTTAAATTTCTTGAATTCAACCACTATTGGGTTCAAATACACATTTAGATGTGTGAACAGCCATCCACAAAACCCACATTCTGTAAGGTGAAAATATCTCAAGGAGAGAGCAGTAGTGTGATTCACGTCAATACACTATGTAGATATCCATATCGCCATAGACTACACCACTGCTGTCACTCTTACATCCAAGCATTTAGTGACGTTGGCTAATCTTTGAATGCTGTTAAACTCTCCCTGCCTCCTTCGCTGTGTTTGTGCTTTTATTTGCAGATTGGGGATAGGTGGAGCTGATTGGGTCGTTAAGGTGACAAGTTGCACCTGGGTTTGGGTTCAACTAGGAGATAAAAGTTCCTGGTGCCTAGTCATAGCTCTTTATCTCCACAAGCACCATTTTGTTTTGTGATCTGGTTGATCATGGTTTTGGATTAGGTGTACCCTTCAACACTTACACACATTTTATATTCATCCATCCATCTCCATTATACCCCTCACATGTGTACTTTCACACTTCACAGGTTAGTTTTCCTTTCTAGTTTGCTAGGTATTTGATAAATATCTGTGTTACTCCATAACCGCCAATGTGTGGACTCCCTTGTTTGTCACCATGTAAGAGCCAGGTTGTGACAAATGGGGTCTCATCCAGGATCTTGCCTTGGCTATTTTGACGTTATCCCTAGTATATATGGTAATTGGTTAGCACTAATTTGTTGGTCTTGTGGTTTGCTTAGTTCTGGTATTGTCCCAGAAGCCTGTCTGGCTTTTTCACCATTTTGTATGTGCTATTGTACATTTGGAGTTACATGTTGACTTTTTGTAGTTGTGTTTAATCACACTTCAATTGGTTTAGAGAAATTACCTTCTAAGGTATCGATTTGATGACCTGGTGGAGAGATGACATGTCTCTTTTCCTGTACTGTCTAGACACCTATGTTCCCTGTTGGGTCATCTGATTATGGAGGTGAGTTGTCTTTGCAATGTATGACAGTGAAGTAGAGGCAGACAACTCATTGCCCAGAGTTATGGTCTTTCCCCCTGTTCGGTATAGCGACGTTATTTTTGTGATGGTGGTCAGAGCAGTTGTCTCGGGAGCACATCCTGTATTGGTTACCTCGTACCAGCGGGCTCTAGTGCATCATTACCCACCGCAAAGCCACTGAAGACTAGGGTTAAGTTTAACAATAGGATTTGGGGTATCTCGAGTAATACTAATCTGTTTTTGCACTTAAGTCAGCTATGTACTTGTTCTGTAGTCGATGTGCAGATTCGGGCAGTTCAAAGTTTGGGCTACTATTCTGTTCACTTGGTAGTAGCATTATAGCTTCTATTGAGGATTTTGTCTGTGCCCCTGATGAGTTGCTTATGCAGTTTATGAAGGAACAGTTTTTGAAGTTGAGTATCATGTTGAGATTAGTGCATCTCAAGGATACTGAGGTCTATTCTGTCAGCGAATTTGCTTTCAGCTGATATTTTGAAGGCAGAATTGAGTGAACGTAGTCCAGCTGTATTGGATGTACCAGTTGTGTCTAGTGCTGGTTTGACATTTGAGCATAAAAATGAGTCACTTTTATTGCAACTAAATCATGACCATGATCTGTAAAGGATGAAGCAGGATAGGAACAAGCTAAACTGTGGTTGCAACATCAGCGGTTAGAACTTGTCAGAGAAGGCAAGCTTTCAGGTGAATTTGGTTTTGCGATCGACTACTCAAGCTCCCCAATGGAATGTTCTTCTCTTGGTCGTTCTCCACCTTCTGATGTTGCTGGTAATCTCTGGTTGGTGCCTAAATGTGCTGAAAAGGATCCTGATCTATTTGAAAAGTTATTTGAAAGTGTAGCAGACTCTCAGGCTTTGCCTGATGCGGACTGTACTTTGATGCTACAGTGTGTTTTGACCGGTAGGGCTCAGGAGGCTTATCTTTTAGCGCTACACATAGCAATGATTACGTAAAGGTTCAAACTGTGGCATGCATGCTTACAAGTTGGTCCCTGAAGCGTATCGACAGCGTTTCAGAACGTTAAAGGTGAAAAACAGTCCCACATTGAGGTTTCACAGGATTTGGAAACTCAATTCAATCGTTGGTGTACTGTTTCAGCAGTCACTAGTTTTGAAGATTTGTGCAACCTAGTGTTCCTCGAACCATTTAAAGAACTGTCCCTGATCGTCTTGCTACCTATATAAATGAACATAAGGGATGGACTGCATCTGAAGCTGCTGTTTTGGCAGATGAGTATGTACTGACCCACAAAACAGTTTGAGGGTCCTGTATGTGAGATTGGGGGCAGAGTAACAGTTCAAGTGGATTTCAGTCAGTACATTCCTTTGGTTCTGGTAATGACACATTTCCATCTATATCCAAACATGGTTCATGTGGACAGAATGATGTAAGTCAAATCTGCAATTATTGTCACGGTAAAGGCCACTAGAAGAATGAATGTCCTGTCCTTGGTAAAAGGGCAGCAGCTTGGCCAGCACAAATGTAAAACCTGTTGCGTTAGCTGGGCCTGTTCCTCATGTTAATCCTGTTGTGCAAGCCTAATAATTGTCCAAAACCTTTAGTACTGATTATTCGCCGTTTGTCACAGAAGGATATGTTTCACTATTGGGAAGTGATGTGCCAGTAAAGATCCAGTGCGACTGAATCATAGGTTTTGGAGTCTGTTCTGCCTTCTCTGGAGACAGATACAGGAACCAGTGTCCTGACTCAAGGGATGAATACATTGGCTCAACCCTTGCACAAAGTCAAACTGTAATCTGACCTAGTGCAAGGTGAGGTTTCCCTTGTGGTACGTCCCTTTCTGCCCATTGACGATGTTCATGTGATTTTGGGTAACTTAACCAGTAGTCGTGTCTGGCGTGATGCATCTCCTCTGGTCATTTCTCATACCCAATCCCATGTAGGGATTATCAATGAAAATGTACAGAGATTCCCGGAGGTATTCTTTGCATGTGCTGTGACTCGTGCTATGAGTAGTGCTGACACTATGGTCAAAACGGAACTTACACAACACATAGCTGACAGGTTTGATAATCCATTAAATGATTTACCTTTGCCTATGTCCTGTAGCACTCTTGTGATGGAGCAGTCCTCTGATCCTACCTTAAGGTTTATTTGATCAAGTACTTCCGTTTTAGGGAAGGAGTGCTGCCCAGGGTCACTACATTCAAGATCAGTTGTTGGTGAGGAAATGGATGCCTCACAGCAAAAGTTGTGCGTGATGCTATTGTTCAGATTGTGGTTCCTTCTAAGATTTGATATCTAGTTTTGAAAACATCTCATGATGTTTCTGGTCACTTAGAGGTTAGTAAAACCTATAATCGAATTTAGCAAACATTTTATTGGCCTCGTTTAAAGAAAGACATTTCCTCTTACATTGAAACATGCCATGTTTGTCAGCCGACTGGGAAGCCTAATCAGATGTTAAGGACAGTACTGCTACAACCTATACATGTTACAGGCCAGCCATTTGAGCATTTGATTATTGATTGTGTTCTAAAGCTGCTAGCACCTACATGTTAGCTGTGATGTCAGGCTACGAGTTATCCTACAGCCTATCCACTTGCAATATTATCACCAAGTCTGAAGTTAGGTATTCAAAACATTACCACTAAATCCCAGCTAGGTATTCAAAACATGGAGATTGTGGTGATTCAGAGCAATCAGGGTTCGTTGCGCATATTTGCACAAGTCTTGCGACAATTGCGCATAACATAATCAGGCCAGTGCTTATCATATGCAGAGTAAAGGGGCCCTTGAGTGTTTTCATCAGACTTTGAAGTCACTGTTACGTGTGTACTACACTGAATTAGAATGTGACAGGGAAGAGGGGTTACCCTGGTTGCTACTCTGTTAAAGTAGCAAGAGCACTGGGTTCAGTCCTAATGACCTTGTTTTTGGTCATACTGTGTGTGGTCCCCTTGTGTATATTAAAGGAGGATTGGAAGGTAGTTGAGCCTCCCCCAAATGTGTCATATGTTAGTGGTTTCTGACACAGGTTGCATGTAGCTTGTGAAATGACTAAAGGAAAAACTAGAATCCTCTCAGGTGAGGATGAAAAGGTTGCTTGACTAGTTCATGGAACCAGATTCTGGCCCTGCTGACCATTGTTGGTTCTCCTTTTCAAGCCAAAGTCAGCAGCCCACACACTGGTTTACCAATTGTCTGATTTTAAACTAGCTGACTG